>NW_015505412.1:3104310-3111845 GCF_001515645.1 Sinocyclocheilus grahami
TTACTTGTTAACAACGGACCATTATTCTAAAGTGTTACCGAAATAAGCATTCTTGTGTATGCATTTCAACGGGGGTTCACCATATGCATCGGCGATTATCCCAGTGTTCACCTTTATTTATTTCTAAGGTCGATGTTTTCATTGTGATGAGTGTGTGGTTGATTTCAGCTGCACGTAGCGTCAGAAGCACGCGCTTATCGCAGCCATATCAATGACAGTGTTGCGGGAGACGCTGAAGATCACTATCTACAGCTGTAACAGTTAGTTCCGAGTGAAATGCATAATGGGTAGTGTAGTTCAGAGAAATGTGCTCATGCGACGTGTGCTCTCGCTGTGCTGTGTAATTCAGAAAACGGAGAAAGAACATTTATATTCTGCTTTTATTTCAGTCCACCCAGGGGTTTTTGTGCACTGTAACTTTGGCAACTTTATCTGCACGTGAGAGTAAAATGGCACTTTGTGGCATTTGGAAAATGGAAACTTGTCCGTCTCATCATTGCACGAACATGAATTAACAAGCTGTGCGGGAGACGCTGAAGATCACTATCTACAGCTGTAACAGTTAGTTCCGAGTGAAATGCATAATGGGTAGTGTAGTTCGGAGAAATGTGCTCATGCGACGTGTGCTCTCGCTGTGCTGTGTAATTCAGAAAACGGAGAAAGAACATTTATATTCTGCTTTTATTTCAGTCCACCCAGGGGTTTTTGTGCACTGTAACTTTGGCAACTTTATCTGCACGTGAGAGTAAAATGGCATGCATCGGCTAACTTGTCCGTCTCATCATTGCACGAACATGAATTAACAAGCTGTTAACGCTGCCGCTGGGACTGATGAAGTGCATAAAGTAACAGCAGTTATCAAATGACTAAATTATGATATTTGCTCAGGTGGGTGCTGGGGTCTTATCGATCGGATTGCAATGTATATCCATTTTGTTAATTAAACATTAAACATAGTGCACGTCTAATTAGAGTTAAGCCGGTCGGCATGTTAGCCAAGGCTCACATAGCCATAGGCCACTAGTTTTAAGCTGGTTTGCGTGATAGCAAAGACTTATTTGCTCAGGTGGGTGCTGGGGTCTTATCGATCGGATTGCAATGTATATCCATTTTGTTAATTAAACATTAAACATAGTGCACGTCTAATTAGAGTTAAGCCGGTCGGCATGTTAGCCAAGGCTCACATAGCCATAGGCCACTAGTTTTAAGCTGGTTTGCGTGGTAGCAAAGACTCACATAGATAATAATACATGCGGTTCACATGGCTCTTCACATGGGGGGTGTTTTGTTCTTGTTTTGGCTTGTATTGTCCCTTCTATGTCTCCTGCTTTGTGAGGGGTTATTTCATGTATATTTACAGCAGCAATAATTCTTACATGCTCACAGCAGCATGTTGTGGATGTATTGGCAGTAGTAAGTCTCGGTACTTGCGCTGCGTAGCAGATCTATTCCGCCAAGACAAAATACATCAACATTGTCATGTACATTACCATGCCAATCCCTTCGAGAGTTGTCATGACAGAAATACAGAGTTCTGGCATGAAACTCTAGATGGCGCAGTCCGATAGGTCTAACTCAATCTGACCTAATGACATCATTATCACATGGCACAGCTGATTGGTTCTCTCCTGTATCAGCAGCCAATGAACTCGCTGCTCAACATTCATATATATGACAAGTGCTTGCCATAGCAGTTGCAGCTTGCTTCAGAAACTCTCCACCTTCCCCAGCTCCACCTGTATAGATCTGCTACGAGGTGATTCATGTATGCTATATGGGGGTCCTTATATTTCTTACATGCTCGCAGCAGCATGTTGTGGATGTATTGGCTGTAGCAAGTCTCGGTACTTGCTCTGCCGCAGCAGCAGCAGCAGCGTAGCAGATCTATTCTGCCAAGACCAAATACATTAACATTGTCATGTACATTACCATGCCAATCCCTCCGAGAGTTATCATCACAGAACTCCATTTAGTACTCACGCACTGTGTTCTGTGTGCACATAGAGATCCGCGTCTCCTCGTAAAAGTATGTCAAAATACTCATCTTGGCGAGTATAAATGTTTTTGTCAGAAGTCTCTTATGCTCTTCAAGGCTGCATTTATAAAGTAAAAACGGTAATAGTGTGAAGTATTTTTACAATTTAAAATAACTGTTTTTTATTTAATATATTTTAAATAATCATTTTTTTCCTGTGATGGCAAAACTGAATTTCCAGCAGCCAGTACTCTAGTCTAATCTATCAGGCTAGCAGTTTTTGCTGTGGTATCGAAATTGGAATTGAGAATTGTAAAATTTAACTGGTATTGAAAAATTTTGGTATCATATAGCCTAAGCTTCTTTGTTAGAATTCAAGGTAACATGGGTCAAAAACAACGATAACAACTATTTTATTTTTTTGTGGCAGGGACTGTGAAAATGTTGGCAGGGCAAGTAAAAATTTCAACCACTGGCCCAACCGGGCAAGTAGAAAACATCCTTAGCATTGAGCCCTGAATTTAAAATAACTTTCTATTTTAATATAAAATGTAATTGATTCAACTCATGGCAATTTTCCACAGTCAGTCTTCAGTGTCCTTCTTTCTCCAGAAACATTTCTTATTATTATCATTGTTGAAAACAGTTGTGCTGCTTAAAATCTTAAATATTTTATATATTTAAATATTTTTATAGTTTGAATAATATGTGAAAATGTGATGCATTTTTTCAGGATTCTTTGATGAGCAGAAAGTTCTTAAAGTTCGTATTTAAAATATAAAACTTTTGTAACCTTATGAATGTCTTTACTGTCAATTTTGATCTATTTAATGCATCCTCCTAAGCTTTAAAAATCTTATAGACCCAAACTTTTGAACAGTAGTGTCAGTCTGCTGGAGAAATGAAAGACAAGGATGACTGATTAAAACAACAAAAGATGATCCATGTGAAATCTATTTAAAAGGATAGCACAATTTTTATTTAAAAAGTGCAAGTTTGACATATGGCTCACAAACAAAACTAAAATGCTTGATCTGACCTAGAAGAAGAGGAGGGCCGTTGGGAGCTGGGATGAATGTGAGAAGTCTGTGCCTAAATCCCACAGGGCTGCCCTGCACAGCTGTGGGACAGAGTGGACCCCGTGCTGAGGCTCAGGTGTTTTATACAGTTGCCAAGCAAGAGCTGAGGAGCTCAAAGCTAGCATGCAGAACATGGAGCGTTTCGTCATGCGCTCCAATGGAGAGCAGGAAAAATGTCAAAATATGGTCACATCCCAATCTGAAACCCACAGTAGACCATCGGCCTTCATTTGTTGCCATTACTAGAATGCTCTCCAGGGATGGGAATTTGGATAACATATGGTGAGCAACACAGTCCTATGAGATTAAATAAAATGTAAACAACATTTTGTAATTTTTGGATATACAAAACACTATCAACATAATGCAAAACAGTAGCTAGCAAGCTTAGAAGTTTAAACTATACTGTTTAAAAGTTTGGGTAGATTTTTTTATGTTTTTGACAGAAGTCTCTTATGCTCAGCAATGCTGCATTTATAAAGTAAAAACAGTAAAAATGTGAAGTATTTTTATAATTTAAAATAAGTTTTTTATTTTAATATATTTTTAAATAACATTTTTTCCCATGGGATGGCAAAACTGAATTTTCAGCAGCCATAACTCTAGTCTTCAGTTTCACATGATCCTTCAGAAATCATACTAATTTGCAAAAACATTTCACATTAAAAGTATTGAAAACAGTTGTACTTCTTAATATTTTTGTTGCGATATTATTTTATGTGATATTAATAATTTTGTTTTAAGTTGCGATACATTTTTTCCCCGGGATTCTTAAATAAAAATGTCAAAGGGAAGCATTTATTTGAAACAGAATTTTTGTAACATGAAAAAAAAAACTGTATGGTTCTTCATCTGTTCTGATAGAAGATGCATCACTTGGCCAGAGAACTGGGATGATGGGCTAATGAAAAATTATGAGTCATTGTGAATCCATATTGTTTGAAATCATTAGTCTGACCTGAACATGTGGCCCATTTTAAGAATGTATTAAGAGTCTTAAAGTTTAAAGTGACACAAATTTTAAATGGTCAGCTAAGTTTTGAAATAAAACATTAACAGTTTTATGTTGAAAGGGAATCTTCAAACATAATGCATACAAAGCATAGCATTTTCACACATGATGTCTCTCGTCACACTGCCCTTTCATGACTTGTGTCATGGCTGCAGTGATCAGTAATCATTCAAAAGGTCAGCAGCAAGCAGGTTCAAATTTGACTGCACTGGGAAACACAGACGCAAATCAGGTGAAAAGGCTTTTACAGGGGTCGAGAAACACATTAATGTGAGGACCCTAAATCTTTTGTTTTGCTTCTGGAGACACATACTGCCTTTTGATGATAAACCATAGGAATGAGCTTGGAAGATGAATGAATCTTATTAAATACTTGACATGTTTATGACTGTGCTGAAAAGACAGGTCAGGATGCCCAGAGCGAGGCATATTGCCACAGTGCTTTGCAGTTATACAAACAAAATGAAGTATAAAACTAACAGGCCAATTTTACACATCACATTTGCTAGCCTGTTGACAATACAATTAGGAATAAATTAGGACTGTTATCATGATGAGTTCTGAAAACTGTCAATAAGCGGCAAATTAGGATTTTAAATAACTCTTAATAAAGTGTCACCCACTTAAAAATGCTGTTCTTTTGAACTTTATAATCATCAAAGAATCCTGAAAAAAACATACCATGGTTTCCACAAAAATATTAGGCAGCACAATTCTTTCCAACATTGAAAATAATAAGAAATGTTTTTGAGCATCAAATCAGCAAATTTGAATTATTTCTGAAGGATCATGTGACACTGAAGACTGAAGTAATGATGCTGAAAATTCAGCTTTGCCATTACAGAAATAAATTACTTTTATTTTAAATATATTAAAATACAAAACGGTTATTTTAAATTGTAACAATATTTTGCAATATTAATGTTTTACTGTATTCTTAATAAAACAAAGGCAGCATGGTGAGCATTGGTGACTTCTTCCAAAAACATTTTAAAAATATTACAGACCCTAAACTTTTAAACAGTAGTGTAAAGATGATATTCGTATAACATAAAACAGGCTGCTGTTTTGCTGAATATCACATGAAATTCGAATCATCAGATAAGAATGTCACATATTTCTTCATCCTGTCACATTATCCATAATACATTACTGCAAGATGTGCACAACATGCAAATATTTAAACAAAACAGCCTTCACTCTTCACACTGAAGGAGCCACACAACTGTCACACTGAGCTGTGTTTTAATCTGTCAGCAGATACAGGCACTAGCAAAGACTGAATCAGGACAGGGTGGCACAGGATACGTTTCCCTCCTCGAACTGTCACACACATTATTTAGTTAGTACACTAAGATATTCAGCTAATACACAGTACACCAATCACAGAAAGGTCTCCCTAGAGCAAACCTGAGGTTAAATGCTTTGCTCAAGGGCACAACAGTAATAGGTTTCCTCGTAAACACACACATTGCCTGGACATGGAAACAAACCTGGGACCAAAGTACGCGATGTGTCGATGTAGCGTCTGGAACACTCCAACACACAATATATATTTTGTTAGCTAGATTTCACAAATACTTTGTAACACCCCAGGACGCCGAACAAGACCCTGGTTTCATGGTAACCCGATACATTTACAACCTTGTGGAATGCGAGCCGGCTCTCATTCTGCTTTCTCCAGAAACAAAGGGACACAAATGCACAGGAGAAATGGACTTTTCTACTAATTAATTCATAGGAAAACCTTCTTTGAATGAACACCCATTTTCTTCAGGCCAGTGTGTATATTATTGCTGTGTTGTATTTAATCTGTTGTATTATAGACTATTTTTATTCATGCTTACGATAAACCACCTTTTCACTATATGTAATCTTACCTTGTTTAGTATCTATGAATTTGCCTTCGTATGATCGAAACAAGCGTGTATATTATATGGTGGTACATAGGCAATATATATTAGGGCCCTGAGAATCATTAATAATTTCGATTTAAGTACATTTGAAAATTACCATGCTTCGAGAACAAAGGGTCGTAAATGCCATAGAAGAACCATTTTTGGTTCCACAAAGAACCATTCAGTCAAAGGTTCTTTAAAGAACCATCTCTTTCTTACCTTTTTATAATCTGAAGAACCTTCTTTCGCCACAAAGAACCTTTTGTGAAACAGAAAGGTTCTTCAGATGTTAAAGGTTCTTTATGGAACCATTTAGAAAAAAAAGGTTCTTCTATGGCATCGTGAAGCACCTTTATTTTTAAGAGCAGGGTGCGAACTACGGGGGAGCTAGGGGGAGCTCGGCTCCCCTTAATAAGACATGGGCTCCCCTGAAAACGTGATTTGTGAAATTTTGGGGGGTCTCAAAAAATATTGACAATGTGTTATTTTGACGTGCAATTTCAGTTTTGTGTAATGTGATCATCGTGGATTATTATGTGTAAAATTGCAAAAATATCATTTATTCATGCATGACGGCGATTTAAACCTAATTCATTTCAATAAAGATAACTATACATGCTATTCTTGTCATGAGCATCAAGGTGTGGGGGCGCTGCGGTGCAAAATGTTTAGTTGTTTAGTACATGTTAACTCAAAGATTTGTAGAAAAAATACTCCCAAAAGTGTAAATACAAGTAAAGTAAAAGTGGCTCCGTGGCTCCCCCACTTGTGCACAACCGTGAATATAAAGTACTTACTTTTTTTTTTTTTTAAAGCTAATTCAAACATATTAAAATACTATAATAAGATAATAACACTAAAATAACATCGATAGCAAGCATGATTTGTGTTGTAAAAGCAGCCATTTTCACTTCCATCTGCAAACAACTGTTAATCATTTGTGACCCTGGACCACAATCATAAGGTCATAAGGGTTCATTTTTTAAAATTGAGATTTGTACATCATCTGAAAGCTGAATAAATAAGCGTTCCATTGATGTATGGTTTGTTAGGATAGGGCAATATTTGGCAGAGATACAACTATTTGAAAATCTGGAATCTTAGATTTAAAAAAAAAAATCTAAATACTGAGAAAATCGCCTTTAAAGTTGTCCAAATTAAGTTCTTAGCAATGCATAATACTAATCATAAATGAAGTTTTGATATATTTATGGTAGGAAATTTACTAAATATCTTCATGGAACATGATCTTTACTTAATATCCTAATGATTTTTGGCATAAAAGAAAAATCTATCATTTTGACCCATACAATGTTTTTTTTGGCTATTGCTACAAATATACCCCAGCGACTTAAGACTGCTTTTGTGGTCCAGGGTCACATTTGAGTTACCAAATATAAATTACTTAGTAATGCTTAATAATGCTGGTCAAATCAGTTCATAAACCTGCCAAGAGTCAACTCTCCAACCGTAAGTATTAGAGCGGGGATCTGTTGTCGTTATGTGGTGTGAAAGATACTGCAATTAGCACCCAGTATGATTACAGTAAATGGGTTACATTATGCAAGAGT
>NW_015505412.1:3112153-3133553 GCF_001515645.1 Sinocyclocheilus grahami
TAACCTGTCAAGTGCCATCTGAACTGAAATGAATGGAGCTTCATCACACCAGCTATGATGGATAGATTTCCTGTTTTGACAGAAAGAAATCCTTTGCCCTATATTTTGGATAGGAAACCTATTCTATACACCTTATGGTATTTTTTTATTTTAACTGAAAGAGAACATTCTTCCCCTCCAACAACCAAATTCTTCACAGGCCTAAATGTGGGGGTCTGATGAGGAAACACGTTCCCCTAAATAATTGATCACACCATCAGTTCACTTTAAATTCTACACTGTTTCCTTGGTGCATGAAAGATGTACTATCTTGACAAGATATTCGCATGAGACGCATTTGCCTTAGCTAAACAATGACACAATGGGTTACTATCAATAAAATAACAGAAAAGTGGGGTCTTGCTATGACTGAATACCCTAGAGAGCATTTAATGTAGTCACACATTTTCCCAAGTATTACCATCATGCTTCTCCGCTTGACAGTAACAGTCTGCTGCTCAGAAATAATAGATGCTCACCAAAACATTACTTCATTTGCCTATGAGGGAAGCCTGAGGAGAAATGCATTTCAATCCTAAAATGACACTCACTTAGGGATGGAAATCACAAGGAATTTAGCAATTCTAGTTCAGATTAAAGTTTTCTTTCAGTAATTTTGAGGAATAAAAAGGTGAATTTTCACTTCAAAATGGCACAGAAAAGAAGAAAAAATATTTTTTTAAAAATTGGTTATTTTCCATAGGAGGATCTAATATGGTATGGATGTCTCATATTATCTATTCCACTTTAACTATAATTGAAATAAGATAAACACCATAATCAATATTAATAGAAGCTGTGCAAGCTCCAGGAAACTTCATGTTTATGTGGAAGCTGTTTATATAGGCAAGATAAATGAAATTAAATCTGTAGGGAAAAAAATGACTACCCAAATAGCCTGCTTACTTCTCTTTTGTACAGCACAATAGAGAGCCGCTCTTTACATTAAAAAAGCTCTTATCTGCTCTGCTTATGGAACATATTGTAGCTATGGAAACTGATGGCTGTTTTACTGCTTTTTATCAGGCTTTATGTTACAAACTTTGACAATCAAATGGTTAATAAACAGCACTGAGCCCAGTGTACACAGCACAATTTCCACAGCAGAATGTAGAGCACTCCAAACCTCCACAGACTAGGATGCCGGGCTTATCAGGTCCAAGCAGGTTTCACAGATGCTGCTCTGTGTGTGGAACTGGGACTACATCAATTTAGCAACCAAGCTGGGGAAAATTGAGGCCTGACATAGAAATGAGAAGGTAACACAACTTTAAAGATGACAACAAATTTCCAGCTGGACGCATTTGCTATGAAGCCAGTTTTTTTTTTGCAGGCTGCATTTTTTTAAATTTTTTAAATAGTCTACACAACTGTGTTCATAACTTTAAAGGGGTCATATGATGCGATTTCAAGTTTTCCTTTCTCTTTGGAGTGTTACAAGCTGATTGTGCATAGATAAGATCCCTGAAGTTGCAAAGACTAAAGTCTCAAAACCAAAGAGATATTCTTTATCAAAGTTAAGACTCTGCCACGCCCCCCTAAAACAGCTCGTTCTAACACGCCCCCACATATCTACCTCACTATGTGGAAATATTTGCATAATGCCACCCAAATGGTCACGCAAAAAAATAAGGCGTGGTTTCAGTAACCGCAGTTAGTGTTGATGCAGCCATGTCAGGGAGACGCTGTGTGTTTCTAGGCGAAAGCAAAAGCACTTTATTTGGCCTTCCGAAAGTAGATGCATTTAGGAATCTTTAAGATCACTTACAACAGAACAGCAATGCATTTTATGGACAACCGTTTCGTGAACCTAGGAGAGGAGGTAATTCTGACTTTGCTATGACAATCTGGCGCTTCTAAATCAGCTACTGTTTTGTTATTAATTTAAGTATTTGCTATTGACTGTCGCATCGTGTGTGTGTGTGTGTGTGTGTGTGTGTGTGTGCGAGCGAGCGAGAGCGAGAGAGAGCGCGAGAGAGTGAGAGAGAGAGAGAGAGAGCGCGAGAGAGCAAGAGAGAGAGAGAGAGAGCGAGACACATCACAGTGGAGTCAGCTGTCTTAACCGTGGCTTGTGTACTGCAAACACATATTCATCACTGTCTGTCACGAGACTCTGTTCCCCTTTCAGGCTCTGTCTTTACATTTATTTTGAAAGATGAAGCTCGCGATTATGGTAAGGGGCGTTACATTTCCGACGAGTACTTGTTCGGCCAATCACAATGCACTGGATCAGCTGGCCAATCAGAGCAGACTGCGCTTGTTGGAAGGAGGGACTTTGTAGAAAACTAAGCGTTTGAGAGAGGCGGGGCATAGAGGACTAACAATAATGTACAGTATTTGAAAAATAATGTGTTTTTTGAGCATGTCAACATATTCTGTTACACCAAATACACAAAATAATGATCTTTAAAAAAGCATCATATGACCCCTTTAAAACTTTTAAAAATATAAATATATGTTTTGTATACATACATACACGCATTGTTTGAGGTCAGTAAGATTTTTTAATGTTTTTGAAAGAAGCTTCTGATGGTCACCAAGGCTGAATTTATTTGATTAAAAATAAAGTAAAAACAGTAATAATATAAAATATTTTTTACAATTTATAATAACTGCTTTGTATTTTAATATATTTTAAATTCCAGAATTTAAAAAAATATAATTTAATTCCAGAGGGATAACAAAGCTGAATTTTCAGCATCATTCTTCCAGTCTTCAATATCATTCTAATATGCTGATTTGCTGCTTAAGAAACATTTCTTATTATTATCAATGTTAAAAACAGTTGAGCTGCTTATATTTGTGTGGAAACCATTACAGCTTTTTCAGGATTCTTTGATTAATAGAAAGTTCAAATGAACAATATTTAAAATAGATATTTTTTGTAACATTATCAATGTCTTTACTGTCAATTTCATGTATTTACTTGATTATAAGTATTAAATTCCTCTGTGTGTGTATGTGTGTGTCTCTCTCTCAAAAAAAAAATCTTACTGACCTACTGATATCTTCAATATATATTGTCTAATTCTTCAATATTATGTCAATTTCTTGTTTATAAAACTGTTAGAAGCAATATCTCACTCACAAACATGCTGATGTACTGAATATGATAAGCATGTGTGATATTGCTTAATTTCATATATAATCACTGTCTTCAGACCTTTAACTACTATTTCGGGGATTCAGAATGAAGTCATTGCTGTGCTTCATGCTGCAGGTGCTGAATGATGCCTCACACAGATTCTGTGAGCTCAGCCCCATCATGCCTGATTATTCTACCTAATTACTTTTGCAGGTGATGGGTGCACAGCATGGCCAACTCTTCCACCTTTGATATTATCTCACATGGCCATTTCTCATCCTCGGGCACATCAGAGTAATTGCTACTACTATCAGAGGGATGGTGTGATAAAAAGCTCTCCTATATAAGAGTTAAACACACACAGCTCCCCTCACAAGATGTCTGTCACGTAGAGTCAGTGCGATGAAGGACGGACGAATGGATGTGGATCAGCTGCACAGATGTAGCGCCGGGGCAGGGGGAGGCTTAATAAGAGCTCAGGAGAGATGGGGGAGAGATGTTATGCTCCACCGCGATAAGAGAGAAGGGAGCGGACGACTCCGTCGCAGATCAGAGAGAGTGAGAGCAAGGGGGGCAGATGAAAGCTTAAAACAATCAGCGGCGTTAATCTGCAAGGTGCAACAGCTGCTCCTGGTGTATTCTGAGGTGGCTGGCCCGGATCAGATCCTTTAGGCCCTTATTGGCCTCACTCGACCAGGTCTGGCCTGTCTAAATCCAGGTCACACCTCTTAAAAAACAAGATTTCTGTCAGTACCCTGGGACTATTCAGGGTAACGAGGATTATGTGCCTCCAGGACCAATTTTGCCCCTAAACCATCTTTTAGCATCATGTTTAGCAGGTTATGCGAACATGGTTTAGACTACTAGTCAAAAATCTATATATTGCACTATAATGGGTGGTTTAAAAATTATCATATTTCAACAGTAAAAGACTGTAAAAATGCAATGGTAATGATAATTGGTTAGTATGTTTCCTTACTCTATGAAAAACTGTAATAGACCTAATTTGACATGTAATGTAATTTTACAGCAAAATACTGTGAAATTTACAGTTGTTGGACATTAAAAGTAAAAGTCATCTTATAATTTACAGTGAAAAAACATAAATTGACCTTCCAAGAATTCCCTGAGTGAGCTCACATGTAATGGTTTATCACTGAAATAACTGTTTCTTCTTATTTTTTTTATATTTGTGTGTGTGGATTAGGTATATTATGATTTCCCTCAGCTTGTGGAAAAACGTCTTGTGAACTTTGATTCATAAAGTGGCTCTTTCTTTACCACTTGTGTTTTTAAGCCAGTAGTTAGTATATTATATTATATTATATTATACTATATTAAAGGTAAAAAAAATATTTTGTGTTTTTATATAATTTTATTTATTATTGATTTTTTATATTGATTGTATTATTATTGATCAGATTTTAGTAATATGGTATATCAACATTATTTTTGGTATATAAGTATTATTATGTATGTTTGTATTCATTCATTCATTCATTCATTTATACATACACGCATACTGTAAATGTAAGTTAAATCTAAACTGCACCTAAAATGTTTCTACACTAAAGTTCTACACAGCTGCCTTTACCAAAACTTTTACAGGTTTTTTTTTCAGAGTACAATTTCACTACATTAGTCCTATACAGGGGCGCCAGACAGGGGGTAATAGTGGAATAGAGTAACAGGGGCCCATGGCGAGGGGGGGCCGATTGCAAAACTCCCCACCAATGAACGTGATCTTGCAATCGCGAACATACTAAAAATACTTTTTTCCAATCGTGACCCCCCACCCACAGAATGTGATTTTGAGGGGGCCCCATAGCAAATTCAGTGCACAGAGCCCAGAATTCCTAGCGACGGCCCTGGTCCTATACAGCACATGCTTCATGGTATTTATATTAAAAATAGCGCTGGATCGCCTGCCTCATGTAATATCACATGTGTTATTGTGGTACTTAGATCAATATAGTCCTTGACAGTTGATCCAACTGCCAGGGATGCGTCCATCTAATGAAAGGATAAGCTTCTCCGTATCTAATCCTGCTGAGATAGCTATTTCTCCCCAATAATCCCCATAAAACATACTCTGAGCATACAATGGCACTATATAGAAGTATCTATGACATATATTGTCAAATGCTGGAGTGTGTGGTCAGCTAGTTTGCAGTTTCCCAGGTGTCTCTGAAGCCCACACAGGCACACAGCAGTGTGCTCAGAGGAGCCATGGCCTCATTTAGATGGCGGATAATCCTCATTACTGTATCCACTCTCCCAACTTACACCTGCTGTAAAACAGCGTCGCCCTCGCCTACGCTCTGGAAAGCGACACACCGGCACCTTTGAACACACAGCAGGCTCTCGAGGGAAGTGCAACTATGATGCCATGTTGATCTGCTGTTGAAATTGCATGCAAGTATATAAACAGATTGCAATTATAATTATTTAAGAATCATGTTGAGAAAACTCTATGGTAGGGGTGTCTGTCCTTTCACTGCACTACTTCCCGCAGGTGGCAGAGAGAGGAGGAGGGCAATGGGGCTGCAGGTGTGATATAGCAGCACTTACATGAGATGCCGTGTCTCTTCAAAAGCATTAATGAGAGCTGAATCTGTCTCAGATCTCTCTGGATATTTCTTGACAGATGAATGTGAGCTTAATGGTTGTCAGCCGTATAGTTTCCTGGTAAGTCCTGGCTGGAGCTAATAAGGACTGCACATATAGAGATACAGATATACCATATAGTGAATTCAAGATATATGTAAATAGGGATGGGTAGTATAGCAGCAGAAATTTGTCATCCAGCAGAGATTTGCTTTATCATTTATATCATCATATGTATATTTGCACAGCTAGTGGGCAGGACAAATTTACATTATCACATGTGAAAGCAACAAAAGAGTAATGCAAAAATACATGGTGGAACGTGTCCCGCAAATGTTAACATGAAATGTTATTAGGCACAACACAAATTAGAGCAATAGTGCAACATGTTAATACAGAATTCAACTGTTGTGCGGTTGTGGCTCATCTAATCAGTATTTAGAGTCAGAACTAATTTTATAACACTAGGGTTACAATTTTAAATCTTTGTTTTAACTCAAATGTTGCATAATATGAAGTTGTTTTTGCACTGTCAGACATTCATTTATTTGTTATGAATAATCTGCTTTAGTTTGCATCCATTTGTTCATTTGTTATCATCCATTTGTTCATCATCCAAATTACTTTTACAATTTTAAATGAAACAAAGATATGAGATGGAGTACTTTTTACAAGAAAATACGATTTCAGTCCTCCTAATTAAAATTTTTATGTGTAATTCAATGTAACTTCTTGTTTCTTTGTAATTATTTGTGAAATTTACTATCAATTTTTGAGTGAAAATACTGAAATACTACACCATTTTTTCAGTGTAGGCATTACCACTAGGTTATTTAAATTGAAATACCATTTATTACCAAATTATACCATGATATACAGTATACTGTACTGTTAGTGTGATATTATACCATCATGTAAGATTTATGCCCAACCCTATTTTATAATAATCTGTACCAGTACAAATCAAAAGATTGATTTCAACAATAGAACGGTGGCAGGGTTAATGAATTGAAACATGGATTTTTTTTGCCAGTATTGAATGTTCTTTGCTGTGCAGGGGGCAAACATAATTGCCTCTGGTGAGCATTATCATTTCTAATGATCTCTGTTGTGAAGGCCCAGTGATCCGCACTCAATTACAGCCATTGATTATCCACCTCCGGCTTTTCACAAGGATGAAACAGTTTGTTTAAACATGCCACAATTTGCTACAGGTGGTTTTTTGCCTGGAGAAACCAATTATATGATTAGATTTTGATTGCTAAAGATGACAATTTTGCAGAGTACTAAATGTTAGACTTATTATTATCTTTTCTAAAGTACAATCACAATTGATCTTGTACATTCTAGGAAAGGATCTGCACTATTTGCACAAAGGTTGTAGGAACACAAGAAGGTGTAGCCCTGAGTCACAGTGACCACAACTGAATACTTGATCAAGGGACTTAAGCCATCTCCTGTGGGGCTTTTCCTTTAAATCGGTATGGAGTGTATTTAAGCTGGTATGGATTAAAAAGCGCATTTAAATCCTGGGCATTTTCATTTTCAGAAAGTTTTAGTTCACAGCAGGAATTAATAAGCCAAACTGATGTTTCATTGTTAATAATAAATAAGGGGTTGTGTCTAAATTTAATGTCTACATACAGAACGTAACCTTCAGACCACCTTCAAGACTTAAAGGGATAATTTACCCAAATATTCTCTCATTTACAACCGTGAAGACTTTGGTTCATCTTCAAAACACATATTTATATATATATTTTAATGAAATTTGAGTGTTTTCTGTCCCTCCATTTAAAGTCCAGGAAACCAAAACTTAAAGATCCATAAAGGTCATCAAGTCATCATAAAAATAATTTATATGAATCCAGTGGTTTACTTAAAGTCTTGTGATATACGATTGCTTTATATGATGAACATATATAATTTAAGCTTTTATTTACATCTAAGCAATGATCAACACACATACATAGAGCCCATCAAATATGGTAAACACGGAAGCTCAAACGTGGGTGCGTGATGTGTGAAAACCAATGAGGTTGTTCTAGCATGTGACGGATCTTCCATGTTTACCAAACTGTACATAATGTGCTCTATGTTTGTGTGTTTATATGTGAATAAAAGGTTGAATAGACATTAAAACTGTAAATCATATAAACCAATCATATCGCTTCACATTACTTA
The DNA here is from genome assembly GCF_001515645.1 of Sinocyclocheilus grahami. Lineage (NCBI taxonomy): Eukaryota > Metazoa > Chordata > Actinopteri > Cypriniformes > Cyprinidae > Sinocyclocheilus > Sinocyclocheilus grahami. The sequence continues at coordinate 3,120,069 of NW_015505412.1, forward strand.
GATCAGTGGTTCTCAATTCCAGTCCTCGTGTACCACCGCTCTACACATTTTGTATGTATCTCTTATCACTTCAGACATTTGTTCTGTTCGACCATAAGTGCCCTGCAAAGTGGATATCACAGGATATTCCGCCATGATTCCATCTTGAAGGGAGCGCATGTATGTTCCATTCAAAGGGCATTAAAGTGTGCGAGATGTGAATTTAAATTGTATTTATTTGCAGAGTTATATTATGTCACACTTCACACTTAAGTTTAGTCTGTGTGAAGATGCTGCAGGCCGTGGCATAGTGCAAATCCATGAACGAATGTTCTGAAGTGAAGTAAACTTCAATGGATTTCCTGTGTTCAGGGAGTAGGGAGCAATAAACACTGTGGGACCCTGTCAATCGGAACACAGTTCATGCATGGAGCTCTCTTCTAACGAGCTGGTTATCTGAATCAGCTGTGTTAAACAAGAGATGCAAAATATGCAGAGCGGTGGGACGAAAGGACTGGAATTGAGAACCACTGACTTAGATTAAACCACTTGATTCATATGGATTATATTTACATGGACTTTATAACCTCTTTGGATCTTACCTGAGTACTAGGGCTGCGCAATTAATACAATTTTTAATCGCAAGTACAATTACAGATGCCACAATTACGTAATCGTTCAAAGCGGCAATTAATCGATCATAGTCCACTTATGTTATTCTGTGTGCTTAAGATGTGTTTTTTTCTTTCTGCAGGTTATCGTAAGCATTTTTACTTTATTTATTTAAAGAAGAAACCAATCCAATGTATAGTTGACATTTGAGGCTTAATACCATAGAAAGCATAAGAGATGCAAAATATGCAGAGCGGTGGGACGAAAGGACTGGAATTGAGAACCACTGACTTAGATTAAACCACTTGATTCATATGGATTATATTTACATGTACTTTATAACCTCTTTGGATCTTACCTGAGTACTAGGGCTGCGCAATTAATAAAATTTTTAATCGCAAGTACAATTACAGATGCCACAATTACGTAATCGTTCAAAGCGGCAATTAATCGATCATAGTCCACTTATGTTATTCTGTGTGCTTAAGATGTGTTTTTTTCTTTCTGCAGGTTATCTTAAGCATTTTTACTTTATTTATTTAAAGAAGAAACCAATCCAATGTATAGTTGACATTTGAGGCTTAATACCATAGAAAGCAATAACTTTTTCAGTTTTTTCAGCTTGTTTATTTTCATATAAAAAATATGGCATGCAGTTGCTTCAAACTGGTATAAACATCATTCAATGGAAATTGTGATAATCATAATTAATAATGTCAATTACAGTTTAAAGGGAATAATTGACAATTGTGATTTTTTTTGTCATAATCGTGCAGCCCTACTGAATATCTTACCTGAACTTTCAATGGAGGGACAGAAATCGCTCAGAATTCTTTAAAACTATCTTAATTTGTGTTTCGAAGATTTATCAAAGACTTATGGGTGAGTAAATTACTAAATAATTTTCATTTCTGGGTGAACTAGTCCTTTAATGTTTCACAAAAAATTAAATCATTTCAGTACAGGCAACCACAAAAAAAAACCTAACTGCAATGTAGTAATTTTGCAAGGCGGCATGTATGGTGGCAATATCTTTTCGGGGTCACTTAAGATAGGTCAAACAAAACAACTAAATGTTTGCAGGCTACAGCAATGTCATCTGGCAGTTTCCCCATTATATGGCACACTCTCCATATAATGCAATAATGGTGCCTCCCTGGAGGTACAGAAAACACCACCACATCAGCAACTTGCCATGTTGGAAACACAGAGTAAAACCCTGACAAAGCAACCACTACCTGTTTAATAAGACTCACTACATTTCAAAACATCCAAGAGGCTATGAGGGCATGCGAATGCAATTTTATTATATTCTACTTTGTCAATGAATTGTGAGTTTTGAAGCTCAAGGAAGGAAAAACTGCAGCACAATGGCACAGTTTCATCTTGTCGGCCAGCACTGAGAGTGAATTCGTACCTTGTTCTTGCTTGTAAAAATGCCAGAGTAATTCAACGGATTACAAGCTCCTCTGACTTGAGGCTTGTTGGAGATTAGTCAGGACAATGGTCATATCACGGCACCTGAATACACTGTCACTACTTTCAGATGGTGGCTACAAATTGTGTCAATCTTCATTTTACCACCTGATTTACTATAAGGGAAAATCAGGATTCAAGTCAGTAAGAGATGACTTCCCATTAAGCAAAGAAGAGCAATGGCTGTTCATCAGGATAACATATATCTGTTGGTAAGGAGTAAATATCCGTTTCTAAAATAATATTTTACTACAAACTACAAACATATTATGAGGACGTCTACAGGTGTTGCTATTTGATTATTATTGATTCTCTTATTGATTCAATTATTATTGAGTCTCTCCATCAACTTTGATAGAATGCTAACACATTTAACTACAATATCAAACAGTTCTCTAATTGTATAAGATGAATGTATCATCTAAGATAAACAAAACATAGAAAAGTATTTCTTTTGAGACTTTACTTATGATACAGTCCCTTTGAACTCTCACAGTGCTCTCAACACAACAACACACGCTGCCTAGGCTATATGAATTTTGAGAATGCAGTATTTCTATTGCACAGAGTTAGCATTTCTCTTACCTGGAAGCACCCACAGCAAGGTGAGAAGCAGAAATGTTGGAGGTCTCCAGTCCATCAGCATCTCCATCGCCCCTCATCAAGCCACCGCTCGGGCGACAACTCATACAGCATCCAGTGAGTCCCTCCGAGCTCTTCTTATTCTGCCCCGAGCTGTCTTCTGCCTTCCCTCTGTTGTTAAAATTAATATTTAGTTTTGAGTATATCAATTCACTCAACCTCGACAGAAGAACTAGACTCCAATTTGTAAATTAATCCCATTCCCTCCTCTTCTCTCATCCGCGCACTGGACGGCATTTGGAGAAGGGCTCTTTGGAAAGCTTTGGTGGTTCTTTCTTCTAAATAAACTCTCTTCGGATAGTTACGCCAGCATTTTCACTCACAACTGAAGTTTTTGGCTGTTGTTGGACGGTACGAATCGCGTCTGTCACCTGAGTGCGAATCCCCTCGCAAGTCTAGATGTGTGCTGAAGCCACGCCCCTTTCAGCCTACAGGTGTTATGAGCGCGCCACGATCATTTCCTCTCTGTATTATCCATTAGGAATAGCCAATTCGTTCAAAAAACTATTTTAATTAACAGTGTAATTGTGTAATATGAATAAAATATTAATATAAAAAAAATATATATATATTTATTCAATATCAATATATATTATATATTCAATTACAAAAACAGTGACCGAAATCTGCTATCATTGCAACGATTAATATCACATGCAATGGAACATCACACTGTTTAAATTTGAACTAATTAAATATATTGAGACTCTGAAAGAAAAAAGAAAAGAAAAGAGGAAAAACAAATATTATAAGATATTACGTTATTCCCTGGATATTTTTTCTGTTTATTTCCTTTGATGCTACTATGATTATAACAGTGAGCAAGTTATAAATCTTCTTTATGTGCATTTCTATGTAAATGTTGTTTTTGTTCTACATTAAGAAAACACATCACCAACAAGAGACACACACACACACACACACACACACATAATGAACTAACTGATCGTTTTAAGCAGTGGAACAAACTCATCCTGACATAACAAGCCAACAACAAAACATGCAACAAAACAAAACCAACAGTGGAAGCATATTAATAACTCATGCACAGTGAATCCTGGGACAATAGTAAATGAGTCTAACTCTAAACCAGGAAACCATTTCTTGTAGGATATGAATAAAATATTAATATAATATATATATATATATATATTTATTCAATATCAATATATATTATATATTCAATTACAAAAACAGTGACCGAAATCTGCTATCATTGCAACGATTAATATCACATGCAATGGAACATCACACTGTTTAAATTTGAACTAATTAAATATATTGAGACTCTGAAAGAAAAAAGAAAAGAAAAGAGGAAAAACAAATATTATAAGATATTACGTTATTCCCTGGATATTTTTTTCTGTTTATTTCCTTTGATGCTACTATGATTATAACAGTGAGCAAGTTATAAATCTTCTTTATGTGCATTTCTATGTAAATGTTGTTTTTGTTCTACATTAAGAAAACACATCACCAACAAGAGACACACACACACACACACACACACACATAATGAACTAACTGATCGTTTTAAGCAGTGGAACAAACTCATCCTGACATAACAAGCCAACAACAAAACATGCAACAAAACAAAACCAACAGTGGAAGCATATTAATAACTCATGCACAGTGAATCCTGGGACAATAGTAAATGAGTCTAACTCTAAACCAGGAAACCATTTCTTGTAGGTTGATTTAAACTTAAAATAATTTTATATATCTTAAGGTTGTTGATTGATGAAGCAGTGACAATATATACAAATATTTTACAGGCTGTCAATGTTGTGTCTGCAACACAGAGGGAGACAGCACAGTCTGCACGTAAACAAAAAGAACTGACAGACAAATATTGCACCATGACTTATCTTTTTCTTCACATTCAATATTATAATATCAGTTTGGATTTCCATGGCATTGAAAGCTATGTTGGGAAGGCCATGGTTTAAGAAATAGTTCACCAAACATGAAAATTAGATGAAAAGGCCATTAAGATGTAGATAAGTTTGTTACTTCATGGTTACTTGATCACTAATGGATCCTCTGCAGTGAAAGGGTGCCATCAGAATAAGAGTCCAAACATCTGATAAAAACATCACAATAATCCACAAGTAATCCACACAACTCCAGTCAATCAGTTAACGTCTAGTGAAGTGTTTTTTATCAGCTGTTTGGACTCTCATTCTGACGGCACCCATTCTCTGCAGAGGATCCACTGGTGAGAAAGTGATGTAATGCTAAATTTCTCCAAATCTGTTCTGATAAACAAACAAACTCATCTACATCTTGGATGCCCGGAGGGTGAGTACAATTTCAGGTGAACTTTTTTTTTTTCTTTGTGAACTATTCATTTAAGGTCATTTGGTGTGTCAGCTGTACGGGCACGGCAACATGTTTTAGAATCCATGTTCGCCATAATATACTGCTTTATATTATTGTAATTGTCTGCACCAGTGTTTGTCTTTTCTCTTGTCTGTAGTTGATCATAGACACTTCAGAAATAATTTGGTCAAAGCCATTTGTCCATCAAAGGTTACTTCTATACAAATAGACTGGAAGTACAGAAGCAAATTCACTAAGAGCCTAAATTATATATTCAATACATAATTATATATAGGCCTCTATGGTAAGGTTACATAAAGCCCCTGTTGACCAGGGTTTTAGGCATGAGGTTAATAATTTACTTTTGGAATTTTTCACTAAACTATATTTGTATGCTGGTTTGCCCACTGCTATTAAGCAAATTGCCACTCATTCTCATTTAATGGCCATTTTATTTATATTGCATTTTTTATGTTTTCTATATAAAAGTAGTTTAGACAAAAACTTAAAATACATATAATTAATAATAATAGTAAGAAGAATTAAGATATATGTTTGACTTCTATAGAATTCAATAAATTATTTTGGTGGTACTTTTGATTTAATGTTTATCTATTTAAAAAGGAAATAAATGGAAATAAATATGCATGAAATATATGTTCAATATAGCTTAATTTGAACCTACGTTTCTAAACAGATCATATATAAGTCTTCTCTGCCACCTAGTGGTCATGAAGGACTCTCCAAAAATGTCAAAAAGACTTACTATACAACCAAATTACATTCATTTAAAATATACAATTTTCCAAAAAGCATTGTCTTTTCAGAAGATATGGTCAAATTAGTGCAGTTCACAGAGAGATATCTTTTTTGACAAGTGTTTCACAACTGGGACAGGATGCAGTGTAAAACACTAAATCTAATAAATGGTTTTAAATCCATTTAAAATCTAAGACAAACATACACAGCTTTACTGACCTTTAACCAGCTCCATAACATAGAACAATCTGCTGATATAAAACTATAGCTGCCAGTGGTATTACATAACCATTAATTCAGACATTTCACTCAGTAAGGTTTTGACCCAGCATGGCTCATATAGACATATGGGGCAGGAGAGCCCAGAATAACAACTGACCCTGGCAGACTTGGACAGCTGCCCTCCTCACTAAACAATCAGCTCTTGATTGTGTTAAGAAAATACTTAGCATTCCATGTGTGTTTGTGATACATCAATAATAACAATTATTATTGTTGTTGTTGTTATGCTATATAAAATATTTTGTACAAATACAATAAATATAAATGTTTGGATCATAAACAAGAAATGTTTACATTTTCCAAAGTCATCATGTCAGTCTGTTAGAGAATTGTGTTTTTACAGCCTGTTGCTTGCTCACTCCTGGAGTAGATAAATTATCCCCAAGATGTTTTGCAACTCGGACTTAAAAGTTTCTGCAATCTCACTGGTAGAAATGATGGCTATAATGGCTACCGTTTCATCGGAGTCACTGCAGGTTCTGTTAGCACACCTGGGGCCAGTTGCATAAACAGTCATTATGTGAAGGCTGTGTCTTAAAGGTGGGGTAAGCGATTTTTCAAAAACGCTTTAGAAAACTGATTCGGGCCGACTAGCAAAACAAACTTGTAGCCAATCAGCAGTAAGGGGCGTGTGGAGGAGAGAGGGTTCAGTGCACAGGACTGACATTAGCGTCAAGGCAGACGAACTTAGAGTGGTTACAATCATCCGGGTTTAAGTCGCGCTCAAATTGATTTGATTTTGACACAATATTTACACTGAAGCTCGCAGGCGGCTATGGTAAGCGGCATGACATTTCCCGACCAGGCACCGAGTGCTTGCCAATCACAACACACACTGGCCCAGCTAACCAATCACAGCACATTTCGTATTTCAGAAGGCGGGCCTTAATTTGATACAGGAACTATTCGAGCTGTTCATGCCAGACTGGGGAGAGAGGTGTTGTAATAATGTAAAATATGAGATACAACCTAGTATGAGAGCCTGTTCTAGTACACCCCCAAAACAAAATCAAGACTTTGTAAAAGAGCATAATAGGACCTCTTTAAGAACTAGTTTCACCAACTAGCAATAGACAAGGGGTCTTACTTTTCACATTCAAATTAGACCAGTCTATCATTTTTGTAACAGAATTAAAAAAATTATGGCCAGTCTTGAAGAGAAAAAAATGAGATGACTAACTTAAAAAAAAAAAACTAGTCTAGCATGCAACTGGCCCCTGGGCTGAAAACAGCGGGCAATGAATTACTGGCAATGGTTAAATGTTTAAAGACATGATATCTTTTACTGATACAGAAATTATTTTAAATTGTGCAGAAGCCTCCAGAGTTTGGTCACGCTCTGTTTACCCTGTAGTAGCCTGCATCATGTTCAAAGCTTCGCCGTTGGCCTACACAGTCGCCACCTGGTGGTTCTGTCACAACCAAGTACAAAAATGTATGGTTCTCTGTTACTTTTTATTTATATATAAATGTATATAATTATGTAGCTATGCACCACCAGTTTGTAATAATTAAGATTTGTTTATGTTTTTGAAAGCAGTTTCTTGAAATGAAAAAAATGAGATGACTAACTTTAAAAAAAAACAACTAGTCTAGCATGCAACTGGCCCCTGGGCTGAAAACAGCGGGCAATGAATTACTGGCAATGGTTAAATGTTTAAAGACATGATATCTTTTACTGATACAGGAATTATTTTAAATTGTGCAGAAGCCTCCAGAGTTTGGTCACGCTCTGTTTACCCTGTAGTAGCCTGCATCATGTTCAAAGCTTCGCCGTTGGCCTACACAGTCGCCACCTGGTGGTTCTGTCACAACCAAGTACAAAAATGTATGGTTCTCTGTTACTTTTTATTTATATATAAATGTATATAATTATGTAGCTATGCACCACCAGTTTGTAATAATTAAGATTTGTTTATGTTTTTGAAAGCAGTCTCTTATGCTCACCAAGGCTGCATTCATTTGATTAAAATTAAATTAAAATACAGTAAAATTTGCTGAGTTGGTGCTCAAATATCAGTTATTATTGGTGCTCAAGTATTATTCAGTGCTTGTATAGATAGATTATACTTTTGAGAAGTACATATATTACAAAATATAGGCATTGGGTACATGTATCTCTTAGTGGCAGTTTGGATTTTTCCAACTATATTTTTAAGTCAGTGTTTTGATGTTTTGAACTGCAACTGAATGAGTTTGAATATTTGTTTTGTACACTCTCAGAAAAAAAAGTACAAAAACTGTCACTGGGGCGGTACCCCTTTCAAAAGGCACACCTAAACTGTACATATTAGCACCTAAAGGGTACAAAAGTGTACCTTTTGAAAAGGTACCGCGCCAGTGACAGCTTTTGTACCTTATGTTCTGAGAGTGTATGTTTAAATAATATCAGTGAACATGTTCTAATCTACTAATTAAACATCTGTTAGGTTACACAGAGATCCATGTATCTGGAACCCAAATCAATAAGGTGACTGATTGCAGGGGGCAACAGTGTTCTGTTAACTGCCCCCCTTTGGCCATTCAGATTCAACATAACAAAAGGGAGGGTAAAGAAACAATGAGGTGAACCTCAGCTGTGAGAATGCAGCTCATCACAGGGACAATAGACTCCTATATTCTGCCTTCATAAACACATTCCTTGGTTTTATTTTTGTTAGTTAATAATGCGTCACTCTTTTCTTTGCCAGAGGTGCTGGTTTAATTGCAAAGAGTTACAAAAGAAGCAATCTATTGGTATGTTTCATATAGATTCTTTGGTACAATCTGTTGAACAGGTTCTCAAGGCAATTTCTGTAACCAAATGATGCAGATGGACAGAAAGAGAGAGAGAGAGAGAGAGAGAGACAGAGAGAGAGAGAGAGAGAGAGAGAGAGAGAGAAAGCGAAAGACAGACAGACAGACAGAGAGACAGAGCTCCAGTGGCAGTAGTCATTTCCAATAGTCACATATCTGGAATTGATGCATTTGTTTAATCTCTGCTTTCAGGCCAAGATAACTCCATCCATTACAGTATCTTAAATATCTTGGACTTAATTGAATGGATTTATTTTGATTATAGATTATTTTTTTTCCACTGAATGCCACTAGACATTGAAGACTGAAGCAAAAAGTTTGTGCACACAAAAAGAAAATGCTGCTCCATCTACTCAGAACACTTCTTCAGTTAAGCATATATGCACAATCTAAAAACACAGATATGATGCTTCCCTTCACTTCAGTCACCGCAAAGAGTCTGTCACACCTGGATTTAGAGCGCGCCATTGACGTCAGTAGTGAGTTAATGTACTTAAATGTTTTAAAAGGTGTTTTACAGACTTTATTGTCAGTAGCTGTATGTCTAATATAATATAAAAATGCACTTCATGAGAGATGTGTTTCTTGCCTGTATAACTGAATATATTTGAACCTTCCTTAAGAATCAAACTGACTGCATTTAGTTTGAAGTATTCTTAAAAACTATCAGTCAAAAAATGACTTTTATGTACCTGACTGCTAAAACAGGTGCAGCCTCAAGGGGCTTCTCGGTCGTTGCCGTGACAACAGTTGAGGAGTGGCCCTGCGGGGACTTGAGTTGAATCCCTTTGGTACATTTGCAGAGTGTACAACTCTGGGGCAATGGAGATATGACTTCATCTCACAATGAGCCTTTGTCTGGTACTTACTTATAATATTTTGGAGTCTTAGAGTTGAAAGCTATATGTGTTCATCACTGTTGATGTTGAATCATAAGAAATGAGTTTCAACGCAAAGTGCCTTCTTTTGAAAGGCAGAAATATTTGCTGTCGCCACTGTGTTGTTCCTCCAGTCCCCTGATGCTGATTTTTGTATTCTCATCAATCCCTGATGAGGGTTTAAGTATTAAAGTTAGTTGTAAGATGTATGTTTACTGAAAATAACCGATTGATTTGAGTTGTTTATTCAGGAATCATATTAAACTGGTTGCACTGTAAGGCTGTTTTTGAAATTGCCCCCTATTCCCTACATTAGTCCACTAATATAGCTGAAGGAGTGAATGAAAACAGCACTGGTTGTGCTGATGATATTTGCGCATGACCAATAATGACTAATCTTGTGACTGCAATGTCCAAACTTCACAAAACATGCAAAACAAGACAGTCCTAAGAAACATACCAAATGTCATGTATTTCTGATGCTCAGGGTGCATTGATCTCATAGCGAACACATTAATAGCGTCTAGTATGTAGTTTTTAAATATCTTGGCTCAGTTCATTAATTGTGTTCATTTTAGAGTGTTAGAGATGGCAGATGGCAGATTCACCAAAAGCTCTGGGGTCACAGAAGGGACAGAAATGACTTTTTCGGGAGACTAAGGGTGGCAGGATAATGTGCTATGAAACTCTACAAAGAAACCGTGCAATATCAATATAAATGTATACGTTTTCTTACAAAATTCCTTATAAATGCTCATATACATTTTTACACAATTTATTATACATTTTCTTACATTTATTATAACATTTCAAATTAATATTAAAACAAGTTTTTTTTTTAAATGCATTGTTACCAAAATTTCTTATAAATTCTTACAAACTCAATGTATTGATGTCTCCAGTAGGTGGCAGTAAATATATATATTTGCGGCACCATTGTCAACTCTTACAGTAGAGTCAGTAACTATCAGTTTCTAAGGCCATTTTAATCATAATTCTGCACAGAAAACCTCAACAGTTTGTACTATAGTGACAAACCACACCAGCCTCAAGTGAATTAATAAATAAAAGCATCTGTACTATAACAGTCATGCTATTCCCAGCTGAGGTCACAACTGTCTACCAACTGTGAAGTTTTATTTATGTTGCCAGGCAGGTGTACGGTCTAGTCTTTAATCCCAAATGACCCGAGTACCTCTCCCCAAAAATACACCCCTCGTCACCATCCTCATCCCAATCCACTGCATTTATCATCCTCCGCACTTATACACAGATGAATGCCCTCACTTCTGTCACTGAGCTGTTATGTGGTTGTGCCAGACCACAGGGAATCATCACAAGTCTATTGTGTCCTCACAGTACACGTGTCTACTTGAGCACACGTCCCGGGATCAGGCCCTTTGTTATGAAAAGCTCTACCTGCCCCAAAGTGACCCGCAGTCTGTGCCTCCGTCCCCCACCTCTCCCACCCCTCTCCTGAATCCGGGAGAAACTCAGAGCCAGGGCCATATGGCACTGCCACGGCACTGACAGGAACTGTAGACAGAAAAACAGAAACATGGGCTATAGGCCAACTTAGGCCATCAAGAACCCAAATATGTGTGTGTAGTGCAGCAATGTTATTTTTAGCGTTGTGCTGTTGTTGTTTCTTCGCTGTGTGTTTACATGGTATACACAGAAGCCTTTTTGCAGGTGCTTGGCCTAATCAAAAGTACCCAAATGCACTTGCGTCAAGGGTTCTCTTTAAGCATCAACTAGCGTTTTTGTAAAAGAGCACTGATGAGTCAATGTTCACCTTCACGTGCTGTTGTGTTGAAAGAACAGGAAGCTGCCGAAGGAGGCAGACGATAACCTGGGTCACCTTTGAGCTTCTTTTCTGTCCATTTATTTGTACCGTGCATCACTTTGGCAAAGTCTTGTGTGAATCAAAACAGTATTTACAGCTGAAGAAAACTGGTGATGCATCACCATTCTTTTTCCAAGAAAAATGTACTTCCTCAGTGTTCCTTTTTTGACAGCATATGTTAATAGGCAGTTTCCAATAGAAAAAACTATACGTTTGTTCACTAAAAACTAGCATGTTATGGAGGCACGTTGAAAGAAAGTCTAGAATTGTTATTCAAAATGTCTAGCAAGCTGCTACTTTTGTAGAGATGTCAATAAAATCCTTTGAGGAGATAAAAATGTACTATGTAGTTTTGTGTGTTTGTTTGTGCTGTCGAGTTTTTTTTAAATGTGCCCCACATTGTTAGAGTCCATAGTTTCTGTGGCAGAAAGAAATTATGACTCATCCATTTTTGATTACAGGATAGCAGGATGATAATTTGTTTGTGACAGCACTGGTCTGAATATGTCTAAACACATAATTGTGTGTCATCTGCAAGGCAATCATAGCTGACATCCTCCTTTGACATGTAGGTGCATGTTGATGACAAACATGTCACTGAGAATATCAGAGAAATGGATGAAAGTAAATGAGCATTTTTGCATCTCGTCTTAATCTGAGAGAGTTATTATGTTAATTAATTTTTATATGAGGAACCAGATAAAACATTGCTTTTAGAATATTGACAGGGCCGTTGTCTCTGATGTGAGCAAAGAAGCGTGAATCCAACGTGTGTGGACAGCAAATTCATGCTTTTAAAATACTTGCTATTGATGCAGTGAGATCTTGATGAAGGTTTTCATTCGGACCTCTCAGACATTGTTTGCTATTATTCAGAGCAATATCTCAGCCGAGTTGAGGAGAATTTCAATTTGTTGCACAGTTGGTTTCCTTAAAGCTCGCAACTGTTGCCTGTCCTTAGATTATCTGCCCATTTTGAGCATCAAAGAAAGACAAATGTTCGCTTCTCACTTCAATAATGGTGGTCTTTCAAAACAGACACAAAGTCAATGCAGTAAAGAAAAACGACACATGGTATAAGGAAAGGGCTTGAGAAGAGCACCAGTAAATCTTGAGAAGGCCGATCAATGAGGGGTCTGATTGCATTGGAAATAACATCTGCTTAATGGGTTGCTGTAAAATATAGCTGCATATCTATTAATCAGAAATGCATCACTAAAAAGGATAGCCAGACAGTTTAAAAAAAGATATTTTTTGCTTCAAAATACACTGACATTTGTTTCAGTCCCTGCTGATGTGAGGTGAAACAAAAGAGCATGTGGGCTACAATTTAGGTGTATGACACTCAAACATACATATATATATATGTATATATATATGTGTGTGTGTGTGTGTGTGTGTATGTATGTTCAGTATATATATATATATATATGAAGAGTTCATTTGCAAAAACCGATAACTCCATTTTTATTTTTTTTCAGAAATCACGTTTTTTTATTGCGCATTCCAAGTAATATCAATCAAACTGCAGTTGGGTTGTTTTTATTGAGTAATAGTAACTTAAACAAATACAGGTAATTTACCAAATTAAAGTTCTTTTGAAAATATGTTTTTTTATTTAAGCTACCACCAACGATCTGGACGAGCTCACGGAATCTATAACATCATATATCAGTTTCTGTGAAGACATGTGCATCCCTACCAGGACTCATTTAACATTCAATAATGATAAGCCATGGTTTATAGCAAAACTTCGTCATCTTTGTCAGGCCAAAGAGGATGCCTACAAAAGGGGGGACAGAGTCTTGTACAATCAGGCCAGAAACACACTGAATAAGGAGATTAGAGTGGCCAAGAGGAACTACGCTAAAAAACTAGAACACCAGTTTTCTG
>NW_015505412.1:3134423-3134916 GCF_001515645.1 Sinocyclocheilus grahami
AAAGAGCCAGAGCAACAGTTACAGTCCTCTTTTATCCCTTCCTTGACCATGTGACTAAAAACCAAATGTGAGACATTCAAACTGACCAATCAGCAGATTATAACTTCACCCACTGGGCAAAAGGTGTGACAATTAGCAGACCCCCGATGTATACACATGTTGGCCTACAGGCCTTGATCGATATCAGCACTTCTGTGCCTTCAGGAATGCCAAATGGCCCTTTTGTTACTGAAGATAGGTTTGGGACAGGAAAGCAGAAGTCTTTGATACATTTTGACTTTACAAAGTCCCCCCTTGGCACCATTGGCCACACCAAAATAGGCAAAAGGTGACACAGTCCATGAAAACATGCTTTCTGTACTGTGCAGATGTCATCTTCAGTCTTCTGGTCCAGACTTGTTGCAGTTGCAGCTGGTCAGCCTTTGTTCTCCTTTCAGCCCTGTGTGAGAGATCTTCATCGAATGGTGTTGCACCCTTCATAGATATGCAAAAC
>NW_015505412.1:3135041-3137471 GCF_001515645.1 Sinocyclocheilus grahami
AGGACACTCTTTTGAAGGTTTGTCCGTAACCCTAGGCTCCTCAGATGATCGAGTACCAAATCTCGATGTATCCTTGCCTGATCCTGGGATTGGGCTAATATTAGCCAATCGTCCAGGTAGTTCAAGATTCGGACGCCCTGGAGCGGGGCCAGAGCTGCGTCCATACATTTTGTAAATGTTTGAGGAGCCAAAGCTAGTCCGAACGGAAGAACACAATCTTGGTATGCTTTGCCCTCGAAAGCAAACCTGAGGAATTTTCTGTGCCTCTTGACGATCGGGATGTGAAAGTATGCATCCTTTAGATCGATGGTCACAAACCAATCTTCGGATTGGACCTGAGACAGAATGGACTTCACCGTTAGCATCTTGAACTTGCTCACTCTGAGCACAAGATTTAGATGACGTAAGTCCAAAATCGGATGAAAACCACCATCTTTCTTGGGCACAACAAAATACCGGCTGTAGAAGCCTGACTCCATTTGAGTGGGGAGTATCTCCTCTATAGCCCCTTTCTCTAGGAGTGACACAATCTCCTGATTTAAGATTGAGGCCTCCCCAGGATGTACCGTCGTAGGAAGAACCCCGCTGAAAGGAGGTGGCCCTTTTCGAAACTGGATAGTGTAACCGTGTCGAACGGTGCATAGTACCCACCTTGAAATATCGGGCAGGCATCTCCACGCGGCCCAATAGTCTGCCAGGGGTCTTGGGCGTTCTGTTTCGGTTGGAACGTACTCCTGATTCTCCCGTATAGGATCCCGGAGCACCTGAGTGGCGGAAAAAGCTATAACAGGAAGAAGTCAGATTGTCCTGTCAGGCCTGCCCCCCACCCCAAAGGTGGGAGCTTTGGAGGCCGTCATAAACGGGCCATGCTCGCATGACCCTTGGGCTTTCTTTCTAACTCTGCCCGAAGACTGCCCGAGGCGCAATATGCGGCGGGACCATCAAGATCGGAGTCAGGAGACCACAGCGAGTGGGGCGAATATGCTTGTGCAGTTCGTCCACACTCTCTAAAGGAGGGCCTGGCCTCCGAAGACGAGCGGAGGAATCAGGAACTGCT
This sequence comes from Sinocyclocheilus grahami, assembly GCF_001515645.1. Lineage (NCBI taxonomy): Eukaryota > Metazoa > Chordata > Actinopteri > Cypriniformes > Cyprinidae > Sinocyclocheilus > Sinocyclocheilus grahami. Next base: position 3,136,099 of record NW_015505412.1, read on the forward strand.
ATTAGGAACCTGAGAACGAGAGGTCTTAGCTGTCGAACTCAGGTCTAACCGCTTGCGTTGTCGTGGGTGAGCAGGTGGGCGAGACCTAGGACCCCAATAACAGACCGTCACTCGAAATGGGGGCGTCCAAAAGAAAGGTCCTGTCCTTCTCCTTAATGTCAGTGAGAGTGAGCCAAAGATGGCACTCAGCTGACACTAAACCTGCCATGGACCTGCCCACTGCTCGAGCCGTGTGCTTGGTAGCCCTTAGTGCCAAGTCAGTAGCTCGTCTGAGCTCTTTAACGGCCTCTGGGGTCAGGCCGTAGGAAGAACCCCGCTGAAAGGAGGTGGCCCTTTTCGAAACTGGATAGTGTAACCGTGTCGAACGGTGCATAGTACCCACCTTGAAATATCGGGCAGGCATCTCCACGCGGCCCAATAGTCTGCCAGGGGTCTTGGGCATTCTGTTTCGGTTGGAACGTACGCCTGATTCTTCCGTATAGGATCCCGGAGCACCTGAGTGGCGGAAAAAGCTATAACAGGAAGAAGTCAGATTGTCCTGTCAGGCCTGCCCCCCACCCCAAAGGTGGGAGCTTTGGAGGCCGTCATAAACGGGCCATGCTCGCATGACCCTTGGGCTTTCTTTCTAACTCTGCCCGAAGACTGCCCGAGGCGCAATATGCGGCGGGACCATCAAGATCGGAGTCAGGAGACCACAGCGAGTGGGGCGAATATGCTTGTGCAGTTCGTCCACACTCTCTAAAGGAGGGCCTGGCCTCCGAAGACGAGCGGAGGAATCAGGAACTGCTATTAGGAACCTGAGAACGAGAGGTCTTAGCTGTCGAACTCAGGTCTAACCGCTTGCGTTGTCGTGGGTGAGCAGGTGGGCGAGACCTAGGACCCCAATAACAGACCGTCACTCGAAATGGGGGCGTCCAAAAGAAAGGTCCTGTCCTTCTCCTTAATGTCAGTGAGAGTGAGCCAAAGGTGGCGCTCAGCTGACACTAAACCTGTCATGGACCTGCCCACTGCTCGAGCCGTGTGCTTGATAGCCCTTAGCGCCAAGTCAGTAGCTCGTCTGAGCTCTTTAACGGCCTCTGGGGTCAGGCCTTCTCCCTCGTCCAGCTCCTTGAGCACATCTGCCTGATGAGCCTGGAGTACACCCATAGAATGTAGTGTAGCCGCAGCCTGCCCAGCGGCCATGTAAGATTTTCCGATCAAAGCGGAAGTAACCCTACACGGCTTGGATGGCAGCAGAGGGCGTGACTTCCAAGACGGAGCGGAATTTGGAGCGAGATGTGCCGTGAGAGTCTCTTCTACGGCCGGCATCGCCGCATAGCCGTGATCCGCCATTTTAGAAACCGTGGTGAAATCAGCGGCTGCGGGATTAGTGA
>NW_015505412.1:3138586-3139752 GCF_001515645.1 Sinocyclocheilus grahami
GCCAAGTCAGTAGCTCGTCTGAGCTCTTTAACGGCCTCTGGGGTCAGGCTTTCTCCCTCGTCCAGCTCCTTGAGCACATCTGCCTGATAAGCCTGGAGTACACCCATAGAATGTAGTGTAGCCGCAGCCTGCCCAGCGGCCATGTAAGATTTTCCAATCAAAGTGGAAGTAACCCTACACGGCTTGGATGGCAGCAGAGGGCGTGACTTCCAAGACGGAGCGGAATTTGGAGCGAGATGTGCCATGAGAGTCTCTTCTACGGCCGGCATCGCCGCATAGCCGTGATCCGCCATTTTAGAAACCGTGGTGAAATCAGCGGCTGCGGGATTAGTGATGCGCGCCGAAAAAGGTTGTTTCCAAGACCTCGAAACCTTGTGGTGGAGGTCTTGGAAGAAGGGGAGGGGCCTACGGGGTTGAGACGGAGTGCGGCTGGACAAAAATCGATCGTCCAGTTTCGACTGGGTCTGATTTTGCGCCGGCTCGCTATCCCACTCTAACCCCAGCTTATCCACAGCGCGCGTTACAATGTCTAATAGTTCACTGTAAGACGGGGAGGAGCGTTTCTCCTGTCCACTCAGAGGGAGAGAACTCTTCGAGCGCTTGCACATGGCCTGGAGAGAGCGAGAGAAAAGGAGAGAACTCCATTGACTTGCCCTCTAAGCGCCTCGGCTCGCATGCGTCACCCCAAGCGACTGTCTTGTGCGGCAACCGCAGAAACGGGATAGCGGGGGTTAGACGCGAGGCCTACTTTATTTGAGAAGGCCGCGAACCTCGAGCGCAGTGCTTTTAGCCGTAGGCTATCACAGTGTCGACAATCAGAGAGGCCGCTAAGCGCAGCTTAGGAATGTTGTAGGCCCAAACATTGCACGCACCTGTCATGAGTGTCTCCTCCTGCGATGAACCAGTCACACGGCTCGATGCATCTCCTGTAGCTCATCGTGTCCGCTGAAGAGGAGTAAACTGCTCTTAGAAGAAATTAGCTGAGAACACGATAAAAGAACGCTTTCCTACGGGCGACAGATGATTCGCTTCCTGAAGGAAATTAAATCTGATGGAAATAGCGCGCAGCATGCTATATAGCTCACCTACGTGCGCATTGGGGGCGGTGCTAAGCGCTATTTGGCCAATAAATTGGCGTGATGGTATAAGGGCTTCAGACATTCGTC
>NW_015505412.1:3140979-3150643 GCF_001515645.1 Sinocyclocheilus grahami
AGCCTGGAGTACACCCATAGAATGTAGTGTAGCCGCAGCCTGCCCAGCGGCCATGTAAGATTTTCCGATCAAAGCGGAAGTAACCCTACACGGCTTGGATGGCAGCAGAGGGTGTGACTTCCAAGACAGAGCGGAATTTGGAGCGAGATGTGCCGTGAGAGTCTCTTCTACGGCCGGCATCGCCGCATAGCCGTGATCCGCCATTTTAGAAACCGTGGCGAAATCAGCGGCTGCGGGATTAGTGATGCGCGCCGAAAAAGGTTGTTTCCAAGACCTCGAAACCTTGTGGTGGAGGTCTTGGAAGAAGGGGAGGGGCCTACGGGGTTGAGACGGAGTGCGGCTAGACAAAAATCGATCGTCCAGTTTCGACTGGGTCTGATTTTGCGCCGGCTCGCTATCCCACTCTAACCCCAGCTTATCCACAGCGCGCGTTACAATGTCTAATAGTTCACTGTAAGACGGGGAGGAGCGTTTCTCCTGTCCACTCAGAGGGAGAGAACTCTTCGAGCGCTTGCACATGGCCTGGAGAGAGCGAGAGAAAAGGAGAGAACTCCATTGACTTGCCCTCTAAGCGCCTCGGCTCGCATGCGTCACCCCAAGCGACTGTCTTGTGCGGCAACCGCAGAAACGGGATAGCGGGGGTTAGACGCGAGGCCTACTTTATTTGAGAAGGCCGCGAACCTCGAGCGCAGTGCTTTTAGCCGTAGGCTATCACAGTGTCGACAATCAGAGAGGCCGCTAAGCGCAGCTTAGGCATGTTGTAGGCCCAAACATTGCACACACCTGTCATGAGTGTCTCCTCCTGCGATGAACCTGTCACCTGACTTAAGATTGAGGCCTCCCCAGGACGTACCGTCGTAGGAAGAACCCCGCTGAAAGGAGGTGGCCCTTTTCGAAACTGGATAGTGTAACCGTGTCGAACGGTGCATAGTACCCACCTTGAAATATCGGGCAGGCATCTCCACGCGGCCCAATAGTCTGCCAGGGGTCTTGGGCATTCTGTTTCGGTTGGAACGTACGCCTGATTCTTCCGTATAGGATCCCGGAGCACCTGAGTGGCGGAAAAAGCTATAACAGGAAGAAGTCAGATTGTCCTGTCAGGCCTGCCCCCCACCCCAAAGGTGGGAGCTTTGGAGGCCGTCATAAACGGGCCATGCTCGCATGACCCTTGGGCTTTCTTTCTAACTCTGCCCGAAGACTGCCCGAGGCGCAATATGCGGCGGGACCATCAAGATCGGAGTCAGGAGACCACAGCGAGTGGGGCGAATATGCTTGTGCAGTTCGTCCACACTCTCTAAAGGAGGGCCTGGCCTCCGAAGACGAGCGGAGGAATCAGGAACTGCTATTAGGAACCTGAGAACGAGAGGTCTTAGCTGTCGAACTCAGGTCTAACCGCTTGCGTTGTCGTGGGTGAGCAGGTGGGCGAGACCTAGGACCCCAATAACAGACCGTCACTCGAAATGGGGGCGTCCAAAAGAAAGGTCCTGTCCTTCTCCTTAATGTCAGTGAGAGTGAGCCAAAGATGGCACTCAGCTGACACTAAACCTGCCATGGACCTGCCCACTGCTCGAGCCGTGTGCTTGGTAGCCCTTAGTGCCAAGTCAGTAGCTCGTCTGAGCTCTTTAACGGCCTCTGGGGTCAGGCTTTCTCCCTCGTCCAGCTCCTTGAGCACATCTGCCTGATAAGCCTGGAGTACACCCATAGAATGTAGTGTAGCCGCAGCCTGCCCAGCGGCCATGTAAGATTTTCCAATCAAAGTGGAAGTAACCCTACACGGCTTGGATGGCAGCAGAGGGCGTGACTTCCAAGACGGAGCGGAATTTGGAGCGAGATGTGCCATGAGAGTCTCTTCTACGGCCGGCATCGCCGCATAGCCGTGATCCGCCATTTTAGAAACCGTGGTGAAATCAGCGGCTGCGGGATTAGTGATGCGCGCCGAAAAAGGTTGTTTCCAAGACCTCGAAACCTTGTGGTGGAGGTCTTGGAAGAAGGGGAGGGGCCTACGGGGTTGAGACGGAGTGCGGCTAGACAAAAATCGATCGTCCAGTTTCGACTGGGTCTGATTTTGCGCCGGCTCGCTATCCCACTCTAACCCCAGCTTATCCACAGCGCGCGTTACAATGTCTAATAGTTCACTGTAAGACGGGGAGGAGCGTTTCTCCTGTCCACTCAGAGGGAGAGAACTCTTCGAGCGCTTCATCCCACTCTAACCCCAGCTTATCCACAGAGCGCGTTACAATGTCTAATAGTTCACTGTAAGACGGGGAGGTGCGTTTCTCCTGTCCACTCAGAGGGAGAGAACTCTTCGAGCGCTTGCACATGGCCTGGAGAGAGCGAGAGAAAAGGAGAGAACTCCGTTGACTCGCCCTCTAAGCGCCTCGGCTCGCATGCGTCACCCCAAGCGACTGTCTTGTGCGGCAACCGCAGAAACGGGATAGCGGGGGTTAGACGCGAGGCCTACTTTATTTGAGAAGGCCGCGAACCTCGAGCGCAGTGCTTTTAGCCGTAGGCTATCACAGTGTCGACAATCAGAGAGGCCGCTAAGCGCAGCTTAGGCGTGTTGTAGGCCCAAACATTGCACACACCTGTCATGAGTGTCTCCTCCTGCGATGAACCTGTCACACGGCTTGATGCATCTCCTGTAGCTCATCGTGTCCGCTGAAGAGGAGTAAACTGCTCTTAGAAGAAATTAGCTGAGAACACGATAAAAGAACGCTTTCCTACGGGCGACAGATGATTCGCTTCCTGAAGGAAATTAAATCTGATGGAAATAGCGCGCAGCATGCTATATAGCTCACCTACGTGCGCATTGGGGGCGGTGCTAAGCGCTATTTGGCCAATAAATTGGCGTGATGGTATAAGGGCTTCAGACATTCGTCACACCGAAGGTGTTCCCAAAGCGATGACGTCATCGCTGCATCGAAGTGAGCCTATGAGAGGAAACTTTGCGTAGATTTCATCCTAAATGTGTGCGTATGCACAAAAGCTAGATTTTGCGTACGTACAAAAGTTTTCAGCTTTATAAAGCCATGCGTACGCCAGAACCTGCGCAAAATTCCCTTTGTAATACCCAGTCAGCGGAAGATTGTGCGTACATGAATCTCCACCCCGTCTCCTCCCCGAAATAGCCATATATGGAGCTTACAACGCCTAGTTTTAATATGCAAACGTCATCTGCCAGACATTCGTCACACCGAAGGTGTTCCCAAAGCGATGATGTCATCGCTGAATCGAAGTGAGCCTATGAGAGGAAACTTTACGTAGATTTCATCCTAAATGTGTGCGTATGCACAAAAGCTAGATTTTGCGTACGTACAAAAGTTTTCAGCTTTATAAAGCCATGCGTACACCAGAACCTGCGCAAAATTCCCTTTGTAATACTCAGTCAGCGGAAGATTGTGCGTACATGAATCTCCACCCCGTCTCCTCCCCGAAATAGCCATATATGGAGCTTACAACGCCTAGTTTTAATATGCAGACGTAATCTGCATATTATTTCCTTGCATATTTCCATCCACGTGACACCGTTTAACGCAGTTAAGGGTAGCCTACAGCGCGTTAGGAAAATATGAGATATGGACTATAAATGCGTTTTGAGACATCACTATTCTAATTTATTAATAATTTGCCTAAAAGGTAAACTTATATTTTAGAATGTTTATAGCCTATATTTTGTGGAAAGAGATAGGCCTTATTTTTTTTGCAGTGTAGCTGTCTGACTCACCGCATCAATAACAAAACACTTTGAAAATAAAACGCGCATATCTTACAGTTTCCTTCAAATTCTATCTTTTAAATATGATGTCTGTCACAATATTGGGAAGAGCATGAAAGGGGTTATCATTAGGCTACTGTTTGTGCGTGACACCTGTGAGGTTATACGGTCATCTGACCTTTTCAAACCAGCAACACCATCTTCCAATTTCTGAGGAAATTATTTGAAATATTTAGATAATTTTATTCTCCTGAAGCAGGTTCCATTAGCATTAGCATCAACAGAAAAAAATAAAATGGCTACTACATGAACTCCATTGGTTTTGTGAAAGAAATACCAAATTAGTCAACACCGTCAGATGTCACCACCATAAGATTTTCTGTTCCAATTATATCAAAATACTTAAATGTGACTCTTGAATAAAAGCTTTATAAACAATAACATACTCACTGTTTGTTTTAATACAGTAATTGACTTATTCAATGTATTTGATAGTTAAAATTACTACAAATTCAGGTTTTCATCACCACCGTCAGATGTGTCAACTCCATCAGTTGAATATTTTGATAATATTTCATTATATTTTATATTTGTTGTGGAATTGTTGATCACATGTGAAAGTGTAATCTGTCTGCTAACATGAGAATGTGTTTTGAAATGTTAAAAAACGTCTTGAATGCTGTTAAAGATAAAGCTGAAATTATATTAGACAGTCCAAAGAGAAAAGTTGGGAGGTTGTATCAAAGCATTGGTCAGTAGCTTAGTACATATAAGATACATAAATGTAGTTTCATTTGTCTGAGTACAAGGTTTTATTTTTTTCAATTTTCACCCTGTTTTGTCCCACTTCTCAAGAATGACGTGGTGTCCGTGACGTCAACCGTAGGTTTCCGAAGAGCGTTTTTGAAGCCTAAAGTAGGCGGAGCCGGCCATCGCCATTATGGCAGAGACTCCCAGATAATCTAAAATGGGCAAAGAGGTGGGAGCTGGTTGCTCAAAACACGCCCACCTAGCTCGACGGTGGTGACAGCAGCGGCAATCCACCTGTCACTCAAGTGGCCACGCCCTTAATTATGCAGAATTTGAAGGCTTAATATAATTTAAACGGATGAGTTATAAAAAAAAAATATTTTTGTACCAGGCTGTAAACATTTTTTCTGCTGTAAATTTCAGTAGCCCCTCACTGCAGAACAAAGATCCAGGGGGCGGGGTTGGAGATGGTAGGTTTAGGGGTGGAGATGGGTGGGATTAGGGAGCAGGGGGTGAAGATGGGTAGGTTTAGATATGTAAGGTGGGAGGAGTTGGATCTGGATCCAACCTCGCCCCCTGGATCTTGTGTTCTGCAGTGAGGACCATCTCGTAAATTTGGGCATTTTAACATGGGGAGTCTATGGATCTAACTCCCTTTTGGAGCCAGCCTCTAGCGGCCAGTCGATAAATTGCAGTTTTAGTCACTTCCATGTTGGTTTCAGAGAGTAAAACCAAAAAGCAGCTCATTTTTTTAATGCAGTATATTCAACATTAAAACAAATAACCAAAAAACTATTTTATATTTTGTACCCGAAAATCTTGCATTTACTATCAATGTTGAGTTACATCAGGTCACATCTACACAGGGGGAAAAATGGTGTAGTTTCACTCAGAAATTGCTAGTAAATTTCACAAGGTAATTGGAAGGTTGTCGCTTGAGTAAAACGTGAACTCGCGATGCCTTGAAAGTGGACAAAACCGGCTTTTTTGACAAAACGTGTTAAGGGTTCAGATCGCGCTATATGTGGAGAATAATGCAATCAGCTCATTTTTTTAAAGTGTTTTTTTTTTATATATAAAGTAATTATAATATTATAACTATTTGATAATTATTATAAAATGATTAATTAGAAAGGTTAAATGCCCTTGACCGGGACAGCGATGGAAAGCTGTCGCTTTAAGATTGGTTTGGGAAGCGAGCTCTGCTCTCGCGCTTCATTCTGCGGAGCGCTGTCACTCTCGAGCATCTCATTCAAACGCCATGCAGTGAGCCGAATGGATGCACAGCTTGTGAACTCTGTGTACCGCATTCTGCGCTTCAGCGGACGGACATTACAGCCAAATGAGTGACGGAGGGAGTGAACAAACTAATTAGACCTCAGAGTCGTCATGCAGTTCCTAACACAGAGGTCCGAGCGTTTCGGGTCAGACATCACTGAGACTTTAGCGTAATGCGCCGCTGTGGATTTCTCCAAGAGAGCAGCTGAAGTGCTTTTTCCGCTCTCATTTTTATTTCGACTGAATGTTCCAACAAGAATGTCCTTTGTTTAGAAACTGTATACTTATGCCATAAAGAAAAGCGCAAGTCTTGTTGGAAGCCGGACAAATGGCTTTTGTTGTCATAGGAACCCTGTTACTGATGCTCTCTAACGTCTATAGCGCTTCAGGTGAGTTAAAACACTCGTTTATTGATCTGATTTTTGGTTCTATACTGCAATTTGCGATTTGAAAGTAAGTTTAATCTTTAAGTTTGACTCTCAGACCATATGTTCGTATCACTGTAAATACAGCCAGGTGGCTATCAGTTTTGGATATTTAACTTATTGAATGTGAATTTTTTGATGCAATATATTCAACATTAAAACAAATAACCAAAAAACGATTTTATATTTTGTACCAGAAAATCTTGCATTTACTATCAGGTCACATCTACACTGGGGGAAAAAATTGCTAGTAAATTTCACAAATAGTTACAAAGAAATGGCAAGTAAGGTAGAAAGCCTGAAATGGTATTTTCTAGTGAAATGTACTCCATGTACCCAGTTTGATTTACAACTTTGACAAATCATTTTACAGTGACAACAACAGTAACAATACAATGTAAAGAATTCAGAACTTAAATGCTAGAAGTTCTTTAATACTTTTTAATAAGTTCATTCACTGTTTCAACTACTTTACGTGCAATTACAGTTAAAGGAAACTGAGTTGAAACTCATCAAATCAAAGAGAAATGACAGACTTTTTGTGACAAATTAAATAAATGGAAACGGTAATGTTTTTATAACATAATGATCATTTTTATTGTGAAGCGAGAGACAATAACAAGATAAAGTTTCCATTAAAAGATGAAAAATATCATAATCACACTGGATACAACACAAGGCAGCTGTGTTATAAAATATTCATGTTCAGGCACTTCTCTAAGCATATTACAAAAAAAACTATTGTGTTTGATTTCTTCATTCGGCAACTAATAATACAAAACAAGTGCAAAACAAATTTGCAAATACAAATTTTGTGCTGTTTAGAAAGGCATTTCTAGCTATTAGAAATGCCATTTATTTTAATTTGTTTTGACAGTATGCCCATTATTACAGTACTCACAGAACAGAAGTCTTAAATCTGGACATGACAGCAACAGTTACAAGTAAATAGTTATAAAAGATCTGTTTCCATTATCTCCTACACCCTTCATATGTTTACATTGCGGTGAAGTGACCTGCAAGAGACTGACCGAATACGTTTGGCAGATGCAAAGAGGGATGCCACTGCTGTATCATTAGTCTCCAGGACAGCATGATGTGTCCCCCTGCTGAGGCCAGCTTAATGGCCTTCTGCATTACGGGAGACAGCGGCTGCTGTACACGCCGAGCTTTAGAAAGAGACTTTATGAGTTATGCATCTGTCTTCCCATTGTGGGGGTGCCCGAGCTGAAAGGATGCTTAAAATAGACCTATGTGTGTATTAATATGCAGTGGGTTTATCGATTTGACTGTCAGCTGTGAATGTGAAAAGCATTATGTGCTGTGTGCTTTGAGAAAGTTCAGAGTTAAAACATACCGTATAATATGAAAGATGATAGATAATGCCAGATAATAGTAGACTTCATACTCCGGTTGCTAAGAGACGTATGTACCACAGGCAGATCTGGATTCACAAATTGTTTTTGAAGGTATTCTTAGTCCAAATTAGACCAAATACGAAATGGTAATAATATTTTTCTTAAATAATCCAATACATTGTCCATTTATTTCGACTATATACTTGGATTAACTACAGCTCTTTTAATCCAATGACTGTTCTATTATGTATTTGTTTATCGTTCTATCAATCCATCGTTCTATTGTTCTATCTATCGTTCTATGTTGATCCTATTATTCTATCTATCATTCAATCTATTTTATCTACAATTTTTTTTTAAGACATGTTGACACCATTTACAGTAACAACATCACATCAGCTTTGCTTAATTTCTCTATAGACCAATGATTTATTTGGCTTATTGCTTTTCACTTAGCAAATAGGTGTTCCACATTTAATTTTCGTAAGTAAGTGCGCTTGTTCCTTAAATAGGGGGAATGTGGGTGTGTTTGTGTTTATATTTATTTGCAGAAAACTGCAGACTGCAAAATCTCCCGCAGCTGTCATTAATGTAAAAGGTCTGAAGCTTAGAACTGACATAAAAAAAGCTGTTCAGTTTGTGTTACTTAGCAGTTGCAGTCACGTTAGGGTAAATGGCCAACTACGAGAGGTTGAATGGGGTTGACAGAGATAATGGTGTTTTTGAAACGATGACAAATGGCCTGAGATGGATCACCCAGCAGAGATGTAAGCTGTCACAGTTAGCCGATAAGAACAGTTTTTTCAGCACTGTGAAAAGCGTTGTGCCTGGCGTAAAAATGGGTCTAGGATTCATACCAGCAGATCTCTTTCATGAACGACTATTTTGTTTTGTTCTTTGATCAGTGTACACCAGTATGCACCCGTGCACCTATTAGTAAAGTCTGTTGAGGAAAAAAATCATTAGATCTTTACTGATCCCAGAGAGCCTGGTTGATGCTCATGTTATTTGAACATGTTTGAAGCAAACAGCTTTGAAAATCCGACTGGGCATAAGGTCCCTGGTCATTGTTTTCAAAACACTTAGCATTAGTGATGGTATATTTAAGCCCTAAGGAAAAAGAGGGTGAAGAATGCTTGTCTAATATTTGTAAATATCAATTACTGTAATGCATTACATAAGGCAATAGCTCATGGTCACTAAATATAACTTATGTCAACAGTATTTCAGCAGGAAGACACATGATCCTCCTGTGTTCATCCATCCAAACGTTCTAATGTTATATCTATAATTCTAACATCTATCATTCTATCTCTAAAATTAGAGAACAATCTATAAATACTTAATATTGTTATTCTTCATCACTCAAAAAAAGTGTCATTGTAAAGCTGCAATATTCTAGAAATCACAGAATTGGAATGACCAGCTTCTCTTGCAGTGGCTGAAAGGGTCATCCCTTTGGCCTTCATCTGGACAACCTCCTGTCACAGGGTTTCCGTCACCTTAGAGCAGCCCGCCATCTTGCAATCTCAGTAAAAATTGGAGGAATGATGACAGTTAATTAGGGTTTGTCATATAATTAAGGAAATTAGCACCAGGTGCCAGATTAACACCAATAGATTTTTTTCTAAAACAATAATGTTATTCTTCATCACTCAAAAAAAGTGTCATTGTAAAGCTGCAATATTCTAGAAATCACAGAATTGGAATGACCAGCTTCTCTTGCAGTGGCTGAAAGGGTCATCCCTTTGGCCTTCATCTGGACAACCTCCTGTCACAGGGTTTCCGTCACCTTAGAGCAGCCCGCCATCTTGCAATCTCAGTAAAAATTGGAGGAATGATGACAGTTAATTAGGGTTTGTCATATAATTAAGGAAATTAGCACCAGGTGCCAGATTAACACCAATAACTTGGAAGTATCTGTAAGTTTTCTCTAATTTTGATCAGAGTTCTTTTTCAAATATCTCATTTAAGTTTTTTTATACCGTGCTTCAGAATACAGTTAGTTTATGAAATATAGAATAACTTCAGAATAACTAAGAAGTGCCTTGAAATTTAGGAATTTGTAGGTTCTTCTCTAATTTTGATCTCCACTCTATCTATCTGTCTATCTATCTATCTATCTATCTATCTATCTA
>NW_015505412.1:3150957-3154410 GCF_001515645.1 Sinocyclocheilus grahami
TAGGTGATGGGGAGTTCGATATTATTTGTTAAATATAACAAAAAAAAGTGTGTCTGATTGGTCCAAATGCTACAATGTTAATCAGGTTGTATGCGTTTGCTCGAACTGATTCGCTGAAATCAAAACAGGGACGATAGTAGGTGAGCACCAGCCAATGAGATTGTCGTTTGCGCATTAGTTCCACCTACTACAGGAAAACCCGGCAGTTCTTAAAAGCTGAAGAATTCCAAAGGAACTCTGTTAATTTTACAGGAAAATACATAAGTATATCGTTTACATGAAGCGCATCAATTCTGCATGTTATGCAAGACTCTCGCTCTTTGCGCGTGTGAGAGAAAGCGACGGCGAGTTGTGCACCTTCACACTAGAGTTTACGCTACGCCAAATACACAAACACAGGTGCGCTGCGCATCCATTCAAATGAACTGAAAAATATCACAGATCACAAAATATATCATTTACATGAAGCGCATCAATTCTGCATGTTATGCAAGACTCTCGCTCTTTGCGCGTGTGAGAGAAAGCGACAGGGAGTCATGCGCCTTCAAAATAGAGTTTACGTCACGCCAAATACACAAACACAGGTGCGCTGCGCATCCATTCAAATGAACTGAAAAATATCACAGAACGCTTGACGGAGAGTGAAACTCTGAAGCGCTCAGTCAGAGTGTTATCATCTATCTTTCAATTGATTGTTCTATCGATCGTTTTGTCTAGACAAAATTTCAAGTGTCTTGATACACTTTTCTAGTTAACAATGATAGTTGTATGAATTTATTTCAATTCAAATTAAATTCTTGCATTTGAACTGCAATTATGCGTGCTATTTGCTTTTTTCAGTTTCATCCCATTTGTTACCTCAGTTCTGAATGGTGCACACAGCTGTGCTGTACAATAGTTTCTGCACCCCTATATGAAGACAGGCAGTCTTATATGACCCCATTAAAGTCAGTCCATCCTGAATATTAATTCCCTGTAATACTACACTGCTTTTCTCCCAGCTCTGTCCTACTCTTACATATCAAACTTTCCACATATTAAGATTCAAGAACATGTTGATAATATGTATCCGGAAACCCAGCAAAACCCATTTATATCCTCTACTCAGGGAGTCTTCCACTGAGAGATACTGCGAGAATTAGAATCTCCCACATATTTCTCATGTGAGTTTTGTGTATAAATATTTAACAGCGCAATGTGTGACAGAACCTTCTTTCTGTGCTTTTTTCACTTGATTAAGCTGTGGGACTAATTTGGTTCACTGTTGCTCATAAACTTTTTTCCCATAAGATATGAACCTGTTATTGTGGTTTTATACCTCTCATTCGCATTTTCCAAAGGAAGTGACGAATGTGTAAGCCATAAAATCACTGACAGATAATTATCCTTTCAAATCAGGCATAGCTTTTCATGTGTAATGGGATTGAAAAGCACAGGCTTTTATTCGTTCCTTTCATTCTCTCACAAGAACCAATTAGCTTGCCATAACTTTAAAAACGATAATGGCTCTGAGTAGTGGGGAGTTATAATCTCTGTAAATGGATGGAAACAAACTTATGCTGAGTGTAATGTGCAGCAGGAGGCTGATGAACTATTTAGGTGTTCATGACCGAGTTTTATGAAAGTCATTAGTAACTTCCTTGAATTTTGTTTCACCAAGAAAAACAACTTATGCTTTCTAAGGGCTGTTTTCTTCCACTGGAGTGCTTTTAGACAAATTAAGTTTTCTCCTTCATTCCATAGATGCTGTTATTTAATCGCAGCACACACACACACACACACACACCAACTGTTGAAAATTTCCACCCTCTTAACATCAAGTAACACCCAACACATGGCCACTGCAGTGCCTTATACGTATTCCACTTCTTAAAAGCCCTGTGTACAAAGAAGAAACCCTCTCTGTTAGTTCTGTAGCCCTGGATAGAGCAGAATACAGCACTAATGGGTGGTGAGGTTTGGAGCCACATTCAACAGCCGCAGTCATGCTAGACTCAGCCTTAATGTCAGCTTCTTTTAACTTTGCACTGATTTCGGCTGGCTCTCTGGACTGAAAGCTTAATAGGTGCTGAGTCATCAGCCTGTGAGAGGTTCATCCCCGGCTCCCTTTGCCACTGGCCATTAGAAGCCTCTCGCCCCTTGTTCCATCCTTTGACTGATGCTGGTGAAGACTATAGTTGTGTGGTTGAATGGTGCACCCCAGGCACTCTGTTACAGAAGTTTTTATTTCACAATTTTTTTTAGAAATGTAATTCAAGTGGGTTCCACACAAGAGTTAAGCAGTTTCAGCTCTGCTTTGTTTGTGCTCAGAGACAATTAAATCAGGGTCAAACCACCTTAGACACTGGGGGACATGGGCGTCAGAAGCAACAAAAATGTGGGTGAGTCCAACATAGTGTAAGTGTAACTGTTATTCAATGGTGCAACAAAGACTATATGATGCCTTTAAAAGCAACAGGCGAACAAATGATGAACATTCAGTTAAATAGCAGCTTGTTTAGTGACAGTATGTGAGCACACAGCCAGACCCACCTGAGCGGCAAGATATGCTACAATGCTTTGTTTATCTGACTGTGTAGTGGGAGTAAAGCAGGCGTGAGTGCTGAAAACACGGAATGAAGTTTAATTTATATGGACTCTGAATGAGCAAAGCGGAATGGATTTGAAGAAGCAGCCGTGTGAAATTCAAGGCTGTAGCTAATTGCAGAATGGAGTTTAATTTATTAGGGCATTCCTCAAGGGGAATGGATTTGAGTGGCGGCGCACTGAAAAGTGAACAAACATATGCGCTGAATTAGAGATGGTAAAAGTGAGTGGGTCCAGTATCATTGGTCTTAAAAAGTGGGTGGATCTTGTCCCACCCACATACAATGGTTCTGACGCTCATGCCGGGGGATAATATTTAGATAACTAAAACATAACTAAAACGGCATCAGATGTATTAAACAGACATGCATTTAGCTAACTCATTATGTTTGAGTAAAAAAAGCTGATATGACAATAGACCCAAGTAATGAAGGTTATGTGCATGAATTAGTATTAGAAAATGTCCTCCTAGAGCTTTCAAGCTGCAACCACCAAAGTCGGGTCAGACCTTCAGTCTAGTCTGACTCAGGTTGCTATATCCGTTCTAACTGATTGGACTTACGATTTTTGTCAAACGGATGATCAAGTGCCATAGACTTTTATTAGGTCAAAACTTTTCTACATTAAGACTTATAGAATGTTTAAGCTGTCTATCACTACCAAAGCTTAATGACTATCATAGGACAACATGCTAAGTCATGCTAGCAACTCACTTAAACATATTACCAATGTGCTAATCATGCTAACAACATGCAAGCAACATGATAATCATGCTAGAAACGTGCTAGCAAGATGTTAGCAACAGGTTTATCATGTTAACAACATGCTAACAACAGGCTAATCATGTTAAAAACATGTTAGCTACAT
>NW_015505412.1:3154506-3154745 GCF_001515645.1 Sinocyclocheilus grahami
AGCTCCCCAAATTCAGCAAAAAATGCCCCTGTACAATGAAACTAAATCTGTTACCACCATCACAATTAAAGTGTAATGTGAAATTGAATTAAAAGTGTTGATTGCACATTACATTTAGATCTGCTCACTCTGCATCAAATATTTCTTTTTATGCATTGTTTTTACAGTGTTGAGCATTGTAACCAATGTAGCGTCTGGGCCAATCAAACACACAATATATATTTTGTTTTTATATTTAA
>NW_015505412.1:3154817-3155449 GCF_001515645.1 Sinocyclocheilus grahami
ACGATTTTTGTCAAACGGATGATCAAGTGCCATAGACTTTTATTAAGTCAAAAAGTTAAGACTTATAGAATGTTTAAGCTGTCTATCACTACCAAAGCTTAATGACTATCATAGGACAACATGGTAAGTCATGCTAGCAACTCACTTAAACATATTACCAATGTGCTAATCATGCTAACAACATGCAAGCAACATGATAATCATGCTAGAAACGTGCTAGCAAGATGTTAGCAACAGGTTTATCATGTTAACATCATGCTAACAACAGGCTAATCATGTTAAAAACATGTTAGCTACATGCTAATCAAGCTAGCAGCATGTTAAATCATGTTAGCAATAAACTATCAACATCTATCTAATATATCTATCTAAACTGTCAAACTTCAAGCTTTTACAGCTGCTTCAAACTTCAGGCTAGGCTTTCTCAAGCCAGTTTCAAAGTTTGTTCTCAAACTTTACTCCTCTAGTTTTAGTATACTAAAGACTTTTAATGGAAATTGTTTTTTTTTTTTTGTATTTTTAATATATAAAATCAGAGTCAGGAATTAACAGGGATTTGGGGGAAAATGCCGCCAAAATGAAGAAACAGCTCCCCAAATTCAGCAAAAAATGCCCCTGTACAATGAAACTAA
>NW_015505412.1:3156929-3158324 GCF_001515645.1 Sinocyclocheilus grahami
TATGGTTAATTATTCATATTTCACATGAGCTGATTCGTTACACCAATCACGCACACGTATCTATTGGGTGCATGAATGTAATGGCCAGCAGTGTTTAGATTAGTCACCGGTGATGAATAAAAGAAAAGTAGCTTCAGTTTCAGTGCCACTTTTGCATTGTAAAGATTACTTGCTTTTGACCAAATTTTATTGGTAACAGCTTA
Source organism: Sinocyclocheilus grahami (assembly GCF_001515645.1). NCBI lineage: Eukaryota > Metazoa > Chordata > Actinopteri > Cypriniformes > Cyprinidae > Sinocyclocheilus > Sinocyclocheilus grahami. Next base: position 3,157,133 of record NW_015505412.1, read on the forward strand.
TAGCATTCTGATTGATTGATTGATTTAATTAATTTAAGTATTTGGCATGGAAGGCAACATATATACATTTGATAAGGTACAGTAATTCTAAAAATGGCCCTTACAATTCCAGGAGACAAATATTACTGCTTATTGGAAAAGTACATTTCTGGCACTGATATGTATACATTACATCTGCCAGATGCTTTTAACCAGTTGCTTTTAACCTTTACTGTTGATTCTTCACAGGGTCCCGTCCACGTTTGGATGATGTTCCCCCCAGGATAGTGGAGGATCCCTCTGATCTGATTGTGTCAAAGGGTGAGCCAGCCACCCTGAACTGCAAGGCAGAGGGTCGGCCCACGCCTACGGTGGAGTGGTATAAAGATGGCGAGCATGTTGAAACTGATAAGGATGACCCTCGCTCCCACCGCATGCTGCTGCCCAGCGGCTCCCTTTTTTTCCTGCGCATCGTTCACGGACGCCGCAGCAAACCTGACGAGGGGGTTTACACATGCATTGCCCGCAATTACCTAGGAGAAGCCGTTAGCCGAAACACCTCACTGGAAGTAGCCAGTAAGTACTTTCTGATGAATTCCACCTTGTTTAGTGATTCTGGATTGAGCATAGCTATGCTGAAATAAAAGTAATCTATCTCTCTCAGACATGGCCTGAGGTTTTGTTTGTTGAGTTCTTTGTGGCAGTCTGCTGGTGAGGTTTTGCCTGTTGTGACAGTGTGTCCTCCTGCTGTGTGACTGCGCTCTGGGCCTTTGGCTCAGCCGTAATCCAGCTCTCTGGCACAGGAACGTCACCATATCCGGCTCCACCGCCAGAAGAAACTGGATTAGCAAATTGATTAGAATTGGAATGCAACTAATTAGATTCCTCAAAGTTTGCTAATTAAAACACAAAGCAGCAATTTCCTGGTGCCTGTTTTTTTATACAAGCTGCATATTTTACACTTTTACAATGCACAATTTATAATAAGGTTCCATTTGTTAACATTAGTTAACTATTTTAGTTAAATATATATACATATAAATATATATATAATATTTTTTTAAATGTTTTTTTGTCGTTTGTTTTGTTAGTTAAAGCTGCGGTCCATAAGTTTTTGCCTCTTTTTGAAAACCTGGAATTTCAGCAGTGTGCAGAATTATCTTCCTTCCGTGGGTTGTACTCTGGCACGGCTCCAGCGCGGATGAATCTAATG
>NW_015505412.1:3158334-3160948 GCF_001515645.1 Sinocyclocheilus grahami
TTGCCTCTTTGTCGCCATCTCTGTTTGAAAACCTGGAATTTCAGCAGTGTGCAGAATTATCTTCCTTCCGTGGGTTGTTCTCCGGCACGGCTCCAGTGCTGATGAAGCTAATGTTCTGAAGAGTGTGTGTGTGGCAGTCAGTCACCGCACCGGTGTGGATATTTACCAAGTAAGTAACAAGTCTGCCACGTTTGTTCTGACCAACTGAGGAAAAAAGCATTACAATAAATCGTGCTACCAATGGTGATTTAATCTAACGATCGATTAGCTCATATCACATCAAACCGTGCAAATTTTTATTATTGTTATACTTTATTCTCAGATTATTAATGTTAACAACATCAGCATTGCGTGACTATGAGTATAGTATGTGTGTAGATTTCAGTTTCTGTACAGTCTAATCTCTAATTGTCATACCATTCGAATTTCATACCAAGAAATTCTTTTAACCCAAAAAGCAAACTATGCTCCCTTCGAACTGGTTGTCTTTAAAATACAAATCTTGCGTTATCCCAGGCTATCTGTAATCAGAAGCACATTTAAAACTGGAATATAATTTAATTTCATTCACATGTGTTTCATATAATCCTTTCTGGATTACAATCCGCCATAAAAAAGATTTTTTGACATTTAATTCTTCTAGCTGCTGTGAGAAAAGGCTAATGAACTGCCACCTGCAGGATCCTCACATGCTATAGCCTAGTAGCCGGGACAACTTCTTTATGTTTACAGAAGTGATGTAATGATGCAGCAGCATGCTCGAATTTCCCGCGAAAACCTACCCATACCACTCAAATTAGAAAACATTATTATAAGCTAACCGTTGTGATTCGGGCTAAAGTAAGGCGATAGTTTTGCTCAAATATTGATTTTGGATTATTTTTAACTAAAAAAAGTTAGCAGTTCTGCAGCTTTAACTTGAACTAACAATGAATCATACTTCTAAAGCATTTATTAATCTTAGTTAAAGGGTTAGTTCACCTCAAAATTAAAATTCTGTCATTAATTACTCACCCTCATGTTGTTCCAAACCCGTAAGACCTTTGTTCATCTTCGGAACACAAATTAAGATATTTTTGATGAAATGTGAGAGCTCTCAGACCCTGCATAGACAGCAGCACAACTGTAATGTTCTCAGGTTCAGAAACGTAGTAAGAACATCGGTAAAACAGTCCATGTGACATCAGTGGCTCAACTTCAGTTTTGCGAAGCTACGAAAATACTTTTTGAGCGCAAAGAAAACATAATTTATTTAACAATTCTTCTCCCCCAAGTTATGTCTTCCGCCATTTTGTATGTTATTTTTGTGTTCTTTGCGCTCAAAAAGTATTCTCGTAGTGTCGCTAAACTGAAGTTGAGCCACTGATGTCACATGGACTGTTTTACCGATGTTCTTACTACGTTTCTGAACCTGAGAACATTACAGTTGTGCTGCTGTCTATGCAGGGTCTGAGAGCTCTCACATTTCATCAAAAATATCTTAATTTGTGTTCCGAAGATCTTACGGGTTTGGAACGACATGAGGGTGAGTAATTAATGAAAGAATTTTCATTTTTGGGTGAACTATCCCTTTAAGGACCCATCAGCCTGCGCCATCTAGAGTTTCATGACAGTACTTGGTATTTAATGGACCTGAGCTAACTTGAACTAACAATGAACAGATGTATTTTTTATCAACTAAAGGTTGATGTTAAGATGTAATGTTAAGATTAATAAATGCTTTAACAAATACATTGCTCCTTGTTAGTTAATGCATTAACCAGTGTTAACCAATGGAACATTATTGTAAAGTGTTACAACTTAAATTTCTCATATCTCCCTGTTATTTTCAGGAGTCCGATTTTTGTCAGTTCGCTGTGGCGCTTTAAGATGAAGGTGAGGCTGATCTGATGTAAACGTCAGAAGGTCAATGTCAAATCAAGCCTATTTTGATGCATATACCGACTTGCTGAAAGAAATGATTAAAGTGTTTCCCCATTCGAAACGAAACGAGCTCTTGAAATAGACATCCTTAACTGCCAAGGGAGAGTCGAGCCCTTAGAGCTATTACAGACTTTTGCTTACTATCCCAGAGGATGCTGAGTAGCAGAGCATGCAGGGTGAAAATAATTTGCAATCATGCACTCTGCGGTAGATCTTATCCTGAAGTCTGCATACTTACAGTACTCTCCCAAATAGCTCTTCGTATTTTTGGCCACCTACTACAAATAGCAGGAAGGAGGATACTAGCCAAATGTAGTGCAGTATTTTAAGACCAAAATCTCATTATATCTCACTATTCATTAAAATAAAAAAATCAGTTTTTACAATTTACAACATTTTTTTCAGGCTCAAGATTTGCTGAATGATGCTATGTGGCCTTTAAATCCAAGTCATAATTACCGCATTGAAAAATATATCATAAGCAAGACTTACAAGATGATTTATTATGTATGATTAAAGCCAGAAAGAGAGAGGAATTGTTTTTAGCTCTCTAGAGTCCATATAGACTCATACTCAGCACTCCTGCGAGCCTCAAATCAGGTTGGATATTAGCTCATGCTGCACAATACTCGTGGATTAAGGGCTCGTCCTTGTGGAAGATGAGACTCGGGTCATACACCAGGAGACCCAG
>NW_015505412.1:3162530-3163666 GCF_001515645.1 Sinocyclocheilus grahami
TCAAGAAAATGTTGAAAGCGACTTAATTCATCAAGGTTTAAACAGCCATAGCAAGTATAAATCTCTCTTTAAATTCAACGCTTTTGTCGCCTTTCAAGTTCTTTGACAAACAAAAAGATTTGTGCATTTTGTGAAAAGCCAGTGTTGTTATGTAATATTAAAGGGTTCACCAGTAAGAGAAGACATGCAATGCTATACAGTATATTGGGGGATACAGTATTATCCACCTAACATATGTATGCAACAGGACCAATGCTTAATCTGACGCTTGTCATAATGGCAGGATGACAAATGGCAACTGCGAGTAGTGAAGCCTGTTATTTCTGTCTTTTTAATTAATTAATTAATTAAATTTTTTTATTTTTTTTGGCAGAAGTAGATATTTAGCTCTTGGCTTGAATGCAAATCCATTCACGTATTCTCTCAAAATAGCAGCTTTGTGTTGAAGCTTTTATGCAAGAGAAAAGCTGTATCTATTTCAAAGCATTGAATGTGGCAGTCTGTCTGGGGGAGCAAACTGCCACGTTCCCTGAGCCTGGATTAAGATAAAGTAGGACAAATGAAAAGTAAAACTTGCTTAAAAGGCTCTAGACCCAGCTGTCCATCTTTCACCCAGTGTGGGATTATAAAGTAATGATGCTCCGTGGCAGATTTTCCCTAATACATATTTCCCCATGCGCTCTTATCTAAACCCTCTGAAGGGCTGTTATGGGATTTCTTGCATGCACAGTGTTGTTGAACATAACCAATCGCAATTTATGTATCGCATATCTTCCATGCTCTTTGTCTGTTTCATGTCAAATGTGTTAAATTTTCAGCTGTTGCATTTAATTTTCAGAAGACGATTTCGACCAAGTTCTATCCATTTATTGATTGTTCAAGAAAGCACATAAAAGCCGGAAAGAGATGTCGAATTGGATGTTATCGGTTCAAAACAAAGTAAACACAAATGGCGTGCGGATTAACCCAGTCACCGTCTCTCTCTGGGTGGGTCGATTAACCGAGTCTCGACACGGGGAATAACGTAATTTGGGACTAGCCCACCTCTGGGATGGATTTATTTATGTGGCTCTGAAATGAACAATAACAACATCCTGTATTCCACACACACTTCCACCTGTGTGTCAGAATCCCGG
>NW_015505412.1:3163899-3164509 GCF_001515645.1 Sinocyclocheilus grahami
CTATTAATAATGTACATCCCAACAGGCTTGTCATTTACCATCATTGCAGGATCTCTGCAGGGGGGCGGAGAACAAAGACTTCCGGCCTTTTGAAATGAGCCCGACCTGTGTGAGATTCATCTTGGTAAATTACCTTTTACTCCCATAATTCAAAATCATGAGTTGTTGGAATACCAGAGATCATAAATTAAACTTTTTTTGGTGCAGTGATGAATATGTTTAGGTCATGTTCACTGCAGGGGTTCCAATGTGGTAGCATGTGTAACAACCTAATAGGAAGTCATGAAAATGGGAAGCACAAATGATTAGTTGCTTATTTAAGAAAGCAGTGGTTGTGTCTGAAAACATAGTACCTACTATAGTAAATACCTCGCTAGAAGAGATACCAAGTTTCCGGCAACATGTGTTGTGACTAATGTGACTAATGAGGAAAATGAATAGTGACTATCCTGAGCTATAATGTAAAAGAGAGCAGACAGGCAAACATATATTATCTGTTTGATCCATTTCATGCTTTGTGTGTTTGTGCGTGCGTGCATGCATGTGCGCGCGCGTGTGTGTGTGTTTTGGTATACAGTGGGTACGGAAAGTATTCAGACCCCCTTAAATT
>NW_015505412.1:3165454-3173739 GCF_001515645.1 Sinocyclocheilus grahami
TTCTGGTCGTCCCAAATGTCTTCCATTTAAGGATTATGGAGGCCTTATGGAGGATATATCTTGGCCAGATATGTGCCTTGCCACAATTCTGTCTCTGAGCTCTTCAGGCAGTTCCTTTGACCTCATGATTCTCATTTGCTCTGACATGCACTGTGAGCTGTAAGGTCTTATATAGACAGGTGTGTGGCTTTCCTAATCATGTCCAATCAGTATAATCAAACACAGCTGGACTCAAATGAAGGTGTAGAACCATCTCAAGGATGATCAGAAGAAATGGACAGCACCTGAGTTAAATATATGAGTGTCACAGCAAAGGGTCTGAATACTTAGGACCATGTGATATTTCAGTTTTTCTTTTTTAATAAATCTGCAAAAATGTCAACAATTCTGTGTTTTTCTGTCAATATGGGGTGCTGTGTGTACATTAATGAGGAAAAAAATTAACTTAAATGATTTTAGCAAATGGCTGCATTATAACAAAGAGTGAAAAAATTAAGGGGGTCTGAATACTTTCCATACCCACTGTACATATATGGTCTTTGAGGACACAAATGTGTATAATGACATGGGTACTACAACATAAACATGGCTTCCTGTGTCCCCATAAACCAAAAGGCTTAAAAACATACTAAATGGTGTTTTATGAAATAAAAAATTGCCAGTAGTTTTCTGTGAGGGGTAGGTTTAGGTGTAGGGCGATAGAAAATACAGTTTGTACAGTACAAAAACCATTACGCCTATGGAGAGTCCCCGTAAACCACATATACCAACATGTGTGTGTGTGTGTAGCTATATACATATATACATATATATATATATATAGATAGATAGATAGATAGATAGATAGATAGATAGATAGATGGGTTTATATTATGTTTATAGTGTAATGTAAAAATAAATTATTAAAATATGACATGTACTGCAGTGCTGCTTTAATAATGTTTATATACTATTATAGTTTTTTTTAAACATTTGAACATTTTAAGATTTTCAAGTTTTTCATCTAATATTTATATTTAATTTAATTTCAGCTTTTTTGAATGAGCAATAATACCGCTGTAGTGTTATATAGAAAGCTGAAGATAAACATACAATTTAATTTAAACTGATTTGTATAGTGCTTTTCACAATTAACACAATTTTTTTTATCAATATGTGGTCTTAGAAAGCATGTTGCTAGTTTTTGAGACACAGCCAACATATAAGGATATGTTAAAGTAGCAATAAAGTTATTGCTAATTCATGTTGATTTATTTCCATATTTAATTTTAGCAGATGAAGTAATTGGCTTGCACAGCATATGTAAGGGATGATGATGATTTTGCTGTGCGTGGTCTGCTCAGTGGAAGAAAGCCAACCAGAATTAAGAGAATGACCGTAATGTTTTGTGCTGGTCACATGACCCACTCAGGCTTTCAGCTGTAGCTAATGAGTCTCTCTGCTCATGTCACTCACCTCACAGATGATTAAAAATCAGATTGCTTTCCCTTTTTCATGCTTCATAATAAATTGTAGAGGATGAGAGGGGTAAAGAATGGCTTCCTGAACACACCGCCAAGAGGGACGAACCCTGTCAGAGCCAAGCGTGTATCATTCTTTCCCATAACTTGGCATGTGGTATTGCCGAGGGCACTTACGAGCTTTGTGTGCGGGCTGGCCAGCTCTAGGTAAACGGTGACACTATTTTACCCTCTCTTTTTTTAACCAGCACTCATGAATAACACATGGCTTCGTCTCCTGAAAAATGCAACATGCTGTGGGCTGTTTGGGAACAGCCTGTCCTTGTCCTTGCTTGTGCATATGCCTCCTGCGAGTTAAATCCTGTTCAGGAGGTGACGGGCCACCGCAGTGGACTGCAGGGGATGGAGAATGCATGCACACTGCCAATTTGCAAGCTCATGCATACATATATGTATTACACCACTGATGTTATGTTTCTGTTTGGGGGCCATCAGTCACCCTCGGCATCAGCTTTCATTATCAGAGTTGCCATCGGATCTGCATCGATTGGAGGGTGTCCACTGGGTGAGATGGCTTTTGTGGAATGGGGCAGATGTCTGTGTTGGGTGTGCCGTTGGTTGGTTGGGCAACATCTGCACTCTTTCTCTTGTAAAAACATGCTTTTATATGCTAGGGAAGGCCTGTGCTTTGTTTGTACACTGTTAGAGTGGCCCAAGGGAATGAGTGGATGCTTATTTAACAGTGACAGACAATGGTGGATTGGAGTCAGTAGATCTTACCAGCCAGCGGGGGAAAAGGACAAGTGAATCATTTTATAGTCAGTTTAAAAAAAACAAAACGAATTAGACTTTGGGGGATGAATTTATTTGTTTGATTGATAGCATTTTCAAGTAAATGTCAAATCTGTTGTGTAATTGCCTTTTGGTTTATTTCTTTATTACTATATTTTGTATAAAAAAATCCATTTATGAATTATTATGAAATTATTATTCAAAAAAACATGCCTCTTCCTACATTTTTTTACAAGCAGATACAAGCAGAAATCAACACTAGTGGCAGTAAAACACCAACAACATGTATTCCTTTTTTGCACAAATTATAATTACAGGGGCAGATTAATATTAATAAAGAATTAATTTTGCACAATACCTTGCACAATATTGTGTTATGATCTTAAAACTTTTACCATAGTGTGTGATTTGTGAAACATATTTATTTTTTACATTCGCATCACATAATCAGGTCCATAATTATGGCTTTTCTGACATTGTAAAACTTGCTCAGTAGCTCACCTGGTACAGAATTGCACATGATAAAATGATAAAACAGCTCAAAGCCTTGTAGAAGCATGTTTGCTTCAGCAAATGCATTTTTAACTCACGTTTGCTTTTGTTAACATTATAGGTTAGGTTTAGGATAGAGTTTAGTGGTGGTACATTATTTTCAAATGATGGTAGATTCACATTTATCTGTTTCAGGTAAAAATAAATGTGCTTTTGGCGCCACTCACTGGATATTTCACTTTGAAAGTGCCACTTTAAAATGTATATTTCATTCAATACTGAAAAATATCAAGTCACCTAGCTTTGTGTCTAACAGACTGATTGTTAGGTTAGCAACATGCTAAGAGACAAGAGTCTCTTATTGAAATGATCAGCAATTATCAGTAATTATGGCCAACCAATATTTAGCCATTTTTAAATGATGAGCATTGGCCAATAGTTGTGCAAAGTTAATTCCAGCATACAATTAGCACTAAGTTTTGTGAGTAAGGCTAACCAATGAGCTTAATTTGCATAGAAAGATGCATGTTTGTGCTAAAAAAGAATGGCAGTGAGCTAATTACATTTGCCCTCTGGATTGCGAGTAGTTAGTGAATACCATGGGATAACAACGGTAGTGATTTGCCTCTAAAAATCTAAAATGTGAAGAAGGTTTGAGTGAACAGGAATGTGGCAGATTGTGTTGGATGGTGGAGTGATGAAGTTGGTTATGGTCAGGTTGGGTGCCCAGACTGACAGATGAGCACTTCAAATCCTTACGTGAATCTCTTACTGCCCATAGACAGACCCGCACCATTTGTCCCAGCCTGAAAGATATGAATATTCATAGGCAGAAGATGAGCATGAGTTTAACTAACAAAGAAAATGGAGCACTCTGCACTCTGGATCTCACCAATAACATGACATTTCAATGAATATTTATAAGTAATTATCACAAGTCATTGCATTTATAAAGGTCTGCCAAGGGATGGTGTAGCCAGGACTCAGTAATACAGCAGAAATACTGCAGAGGTCATATCATAAATATGAATCGATGGCTGAATTGATTTATTTGGAATCATTTTCATGCTTTAAATTCTATGGTTTCATTTGCAGCCCACGACAGGTGAGATTACACCTTATAATTGAGGTGTTAATCGAAAAAATTAATCCACAAAGTGTTTAAGAGATAAGACGAAAAGATATTGCAGCTGTCAGATTGGTGATTAATTTGTGGACAAATGGTGGAGTGCGTTATTACCGAAATGCATTTATATTTCACAGAGATTAGAATATGAGTGGCATTTATGCTTGTATGTGTATGTGAGGCTCTGTACCAGCCACTGTTGAGAGTCTACAGCCCGTGGGAGCTCACCCTTTGATGTAGGAAACTCAAAGGGCCCCCTGAGGCAGCTGCCATGGGGCAGGGGTCGCATTTTTAATCTGTCAATCACCACTGGGGATTTATGGGTAACTTTTCCTGCCAAGCCAGACAGCGGGGAATGTAGCATTCTGCCGTTCGCTCTCAGTGTGAAGGGTAGGCATAGAAAAGAGAAGGGGGCAGAGTTTGCAGTGTTTGCCATTAACACTGATGCTTAGTAAGGTCAGCACAACCAGCCATTGTTGAATTTGGCTGTCTGCAGAGTTAAAGAATTGACTTCCCTGTTGGATTTTGTTTTTTGAGACTTTAAAGTTGTGTTTCAAACACAACTTTGAGCTGCCTATTTATGTTGTGTTCAGGTCCAGGGAAGTTCGTATTTACGAGTTGTGAAGTTGTAATTATGATGGCAGGTGCGTTAAAATTTTTAAAGTCTCCTTCTGCAAAACAATGAAGAATCAGAATGAGTATCAGGTGTGTTTTTGCTTTGATTTTTTTCAGTTTATGAAGGTGCTATAAACTGAATCCTTATATTTTATCATAATTGTACAGTTGTATTTTATACAGTACATGCTACTTAGCTAGTTTTATTGAAAAAAAATTAATTTCAACAAATTTACTGGCAACTACAGATGCTGCATCCATTTCGTCTGCCATGTTTGACACCCCCAACTCGGAAATCTGGGCTCAAAGAAAATCCTTTAAAAAATGTTAAAATTTTCAAAGAAAATCATGAGCTTCCCACTTGTATTTATTATTTTGTGCTGATGTTTATGAGCATTCAACTAGTTAATACACACTTTCCGACATGAACGCAACACAGATACCTTGTGTTACCCAAATTCTAAGGCAGCATCACACTATTTTTTTGTGGAGTGGCAATCCCAGAATGCTATGGGGCAGGCTCGGTAAAAAATAAATAAATAAATAAATAAACATACTTATAATTAATTCTGAAAATAGTAATAGTCTAATACTCCAACAGTCAATAGTCTATTCAAAATGTTACTCTTTTGCAAATTTTTGATGTGCTTATCAAACGCTGTTGTAAATAATTGTGAGTCAAGTCAAGGAGAGTGAAATGTTGATTTTAGTGTAGCTTTAATTCTTTACAAAAATAGGCTAATAGTTAAGTTAATAAATAATCTAATTTGAGCAAATATATGTGTATTCTATGTATTTTATGCATATTTTCTGAATTGTGTTGCTAGCTTAGCAACATGCTAATGTCATACACTGTTGACATCAAGTCAAGTCAAGTCACCTTTATTTATATAGCGCTTTTAACAATACAGATTGTGTCAAAGCAACTGAACAGCATTAATTAGGAAAATAGTGTCAATAATGCAAAATGACAATAGTAAACACAAATTTTTCAGTTAAAGACAGTTCATCATTGAATTCAGTGATGTCAACATCCAGCTCAGTTTAAATAATATCTTTGCAATCATGTCAACGATATCGCTGGAAATGAAGTGTCCCCAACTAAGCAAGCCAGAGGCGACAGCGGCAAGGAACCAAAACTCCATCGGTGACAGAATGGAGAAAAAACCTTGGGAGAAACCAGGCTCAGGCGGGGGGCCAGTTCTCCTCTGACCAGACGAACCAGCAGTACAGAAAAATCAATATAAGACGTAATAAAACAGACGATGAACAATATTAACAGCAATTATTATATGATGCAATCAAACGTATAGCAAAATGTGGTAGTTCTGTAAGTTGTTTCAGGGTTGGCATCATTCAATTCTGAGGTATATTTCTCATGCAGAGCACTATTTGTGTTGCTACCTATGTAGAGCGCTTCAAATTTGTCACTTATGATGTCCCTGCTTATGTACAAAACCATTCAAAGTTTAGGGTCTGTAAGATTTTCACAGTTTTTGAAAAAAGTCTCTCATGCTCACTAAGGCTGCATTTATTTGATCAAAAATACAGAAAAAAATAGTAATATTGTGAAATGTTATGACCATTTAAAATAACTAGCTATCTATTTTTATATATTCTAAGATGTAATTTATTCCTGTGAGAGCAGCTTAGCCGTTACTTCCCTGCAAACATGTCCATGCGGGGCCCATGCTGGCTTTTTGCGGGCACAGTGGGCTAGGGCCAGCCTACACCAAACCTAAACAGGCCCAGTGCGGGCTTGCCCAGGTGAGGCCCACAGTCTTGTCCAAATACCCACACTTGCGGTCTTGGCCACTTGAGAGCACGTGCTCGCGACAGGAAGTAAGTGCGCAAGACTGTCCCAGATCTTATAAAAGCCAGAGCGCAGTGCCCTTAACACACACTATCGGCTTAGTGTATCCCATCATGCATCATGTTGTGTAAATAAATCGTGAGACTTTTTGCTCGTGAGAGGTCACGGAAACCTTTCTAATGGGTGTGAAATATTGATAATAATTCGATATTACATATAATTTGGTAGTAAAACAAAGAGTTGCATGTTTTATTGGTGCAAATGAGTAGTGGTGATAATTATTTTGTACAACATTTGCAACTGCTTTTTATCACTAGAAGCACCACAAAGTTAAATTGTGTCATCTGTTATAGGGACTACTGAACAGACATTTAGAAGTTGATTTTAAAATGCAAAGTATTGAAAATAAAAATAAAGCTCTGTAAACACTTGCATTTTTACAACACTCTACACTTCTACACACACTTGTGGTCTTCATGCTCACTTGAACACTTGGACCAAATACAGGAAATACGTCATAGAAGTAGTCAAGTGGTCAAGTGCAAAGACTGCAAGTGTGGGTATTTGGACAAAGCATCTGTGAGCAGCCCACACTATGGGACTGTCCACATTAATCCAATGATGGCCTGGTGTGGGCCAGACATGAGCCGGTTAATAAGAATTTTGTGGTCAGTTTTCCTCTGAGTGTTTTAGGTTTCCTTAAGTAAAGCCATGTGGTAAAGAGAGTTAGCAATAGCAAGAAGCAGTAGCCATCATGGCTCACCTGCTGAACACATGTATGTATGGCCTATGTTTGGATTGATGCTAAGAGTTAAGAAGGATGCTAAGAAGAACTCTTTATTGGTGAGGTTACCACATCATGGTCCAGTTTGAATATGGATTTAAAGTTCTTTAACTTCCATTAAGATCCAGTCTGGACTATTTTTTTATTGTTCCTGGCTAGGAAGAGTGGTGTGTTTTTATTACAAGAGGTTGGATTATTAATTTGCTATCAGCCAACTTCAGCTATGGACAGTGTTTGGCCATTGATGTAGGCTACTACAGATGAGACTTTCGCACACAATCTTACATTGCTTTGTTTTTTGTACTTTTGTGTATTTAAATTTTTGACTATATGTTGCTGTATTAACCTGAATTTAATGTTTTATATTTTGTATTTAATAAATCCATTGATCTGAAATCCCTTTGACTACTGTACATTTTTGACAATACAGACATTAGTTATGTGGTGACTGCATCCATTTCAGATGTATTAGGGTTGCACAATTAATCGAATGGATGCCACAATTACGTAATCGTTCAATGCAGCAATTAATCGTTCAAAGTCCACTTGTTATTCTGCACGCTTAAGATATGTTTTTTCTTTCTACATGTTATCTTAAGGGGTTTTCCATTGTTTTAGTTTTAGTATAACATTATAATACCATTCATATTTTTACTTTATTTATAATTTAAAGAAGAAACCAACCCAATGTATATTTGACATTTGAGGCTTAATACCGTTACTATAGAAAAGCACTAAAGGTTTTTCAGTTAGTGTTTTCAGCTTGCTTATTTTCATATAAAAATACGGCATGCAGTTGCATCAAACAATGGTATAAACATCATTCAATGTAAATTGTGGTAATCGTAATTAATAATCGCAATTACAATTTCAAGGGAATAATCGACAATTATGATTTTTGTCATAATCGTGCAGCCCTATGTATACTAACTGATTTTCCCAAAGACTTAAGTTATAGTAGCTGAAAAGTATTTAAAGTGAAACAGATGTATTGTTATAGATCAGGGGTGCATCTTGTTCCTGGAGATCTACTTTCCTACAGAGTTCAGTTCCAACCCTGATTAAACAAACCTGTCTGTAATTATCAAGTGCTCCTTCAGGGGCCCGTTCTTCGTACGTCGCTAACTCTGTTAGCTGGATTTGATTGTTGATGATTTGGCATGATCTTGGATTGTTTGGTTCTTCGAAGCTCATCCCGGAGTT
>NW_015505412.1:3173820-3178743 GCF_001515645.1 Sinocyclocheilus grahami
CAGGAAGTAAGTGCGCAAGACTGTCCCAGATCTTATAAAAGCCAGAGCGCAGTGCCCTTAACACACACTATCGGCTTAGTGTATCCCATCATGCATCATGTTGTGTAAATAAATCGTGAGACTTTTTGCTCGTGAGAGGTCACGGAAACCTTTCTAATGGGTGTGAAATATTGATAATAATTCGATATTACATATAATTTGGTAGTAAAACAAAGAGTTGCATGTTTTATTGGTGCAAATGAGTAGTGGTGATAATTATTTTGTACAACATTTGCAACTGCTTTTTATCACTAGAAGCACCACAAAGTTAAATTGTGTCATCTGTTATAGGGACTACTGAACAGACATTTAGAAGTTGATTTTAAAATGCAAAGTATTGAAAATAAAAATAAAGCTCTGTAAACACTTGCATTTTTACAACACTCTACACTTCTACACACACTTGTGGTCTTCATGCTCACTTGAACACTTGGACCAAATACAGGAAATACGTCATAGAAGTAGTCAAGTGGTCAAGTGCAAAGACTGCAAGTGTGGGTATTTGGACAAAGCATCTGTGAGCAGCCCACACTATGGGACTGTCCACATTAATCCAATGATGGCCTGGTGTGGGCCAGACATGAGCCGGTTAATAAGAATTTTGTGGTCAGTTTTCCTCTGAGTGTTTTAGGTTTCCTTAAGTAAAGCCATGTGGTAAAGAGAGTTAGCAATAGCAAGAAGCAGTAGCCATCATGGCTCACCTGCTGAACACATGTATGTATGGCCTATGTTTGGATTGATGCTAAGAGTTAAGAAGGATGCTAAGAAGAACTCTTTATTGGTGAGGTTACCACATCATGGTCCAGTTTGAATATGGATTTAAAGTTCTTTAACTTCCATTAAGATCCAGTCTGGACTATTTTTTTATTGTTCCTGGCTAGGAAGAGTGGTGTGTTTTTATTACAAGAGGTTGGATTATTAATTTGCTATCAGCCAACTTCAGCTATGGACAGTGTTTGGCCATTGATGTAGGCTACTACAGATGAGACTTTTGCACACAATCTTACATTGCTTTGTTTTTTGTACTTTTGTGTATTTAAATTTTTGACTATGTTGCTGTATTAACCTGAATTTAATGTTTTATATTTTGTATTTAATAAATCCATTGATCTGAAATCCCTTTGACTACTGTACATTTTTGACAATACAGACATTAGTTATGTGGTGACTGCATCCATTTCGGATGTATTAGGGTTGCACAATTAATCGAATGGATGCCACAATTACGTAATCGTTCAATGCACTTCAGCTATGGACAGTGTTTGGCCATTGATGTAGGCTACTACAGATGAGACTTTCGCACACAATCTTACATTGCTTTGTTTTTTGTACTTTTGTGTATTTAAATTTTTGACTATATGTTGCTGTATTAACCTGAATTTAATGTTTTATATTTTGTATTTAATAAATCCATTGATCTGAAATCCCTTTGACTACTGTACATTTTTGACAATACAGACATTAGTTATGTGGTGACTGCATCCATTTCAGATGTATTAGGGTTGCACAATTAATCAAATGGATGCCACAATTACGTAATCGTTCAATGCAGCAATTAATCGTTCAAAGTCCACTTGTTATTCTGCACGCTTAAGATATGTTTTTTCTTTCTACATGTTATCTTAAGGGGTTTTCCATTGTTTTAGTTTTAGTATAACATTATAATACCATTCATATTTTTACTTTATTTATAATTTAAAGAAGAAACCAACCCAATGTATATTTGACATTTGAGGCTTAATACCGTTACTATAGAAAAGCACTAAAGGTTTTTCAGTTAGTGTTTTCAGCTTGCTTATTTTCATATAAAAATACGGCATGCAGTTGCATCAAACAATGGTATAAACATCATTCAATGTAAATTGTGGTAATCGTAATTAATAATCGCAATTACAATTTCAAGGGAATAATCGACAATTATGATTTTTGTCATAATCGTGCAGCCCTATGTATACTAACTGATTTTCCCAAAGACTTAAGTTATAGTAGCTGAAAAGTATTTAAAGTGAAACAGATGTATTGTTATAGATCAGGGGTGCATCTTGTTCCTGGAGATCTACTTTCCTACAGAGTTCAGTTCCAACCCTGATTAAACAAACCTGTCTGTAATTATCAAGTGCTCCTTCAGGGGCCCGTTCTTCGTACGTCGCTAACTCTGTTAGCTGGATTTGATTGTTGATGATTTGGCATGATCTTGGATTGTTTGGTTCTTCGAAGCTCATCCCGGAGTTTCTTTTTAAGCAGAATTGATACTTAAAATCTGTCCGCTACCACTGCTACTTTAGTACAAGAGTATCCTACTGATCCAGGGACAATAATTTAAAATAATAATCATTTAAAAATGTATTTAAAGATAATATAATAATGTTGTGTAGTCTTTAATACTATAGACAGTCAGTTTTACTCACTGAAATATTTATTTGTCATAAAATTATTACTTTACATTATCTGTATAGCATGTGTGTAAGACTCGAATACAATTATAGAGTCGTGCATTAATTTGAGTGATGACAGCTATTATGGGAGTAGGGCCCCAGATCCTAATTAGTTGGTTCAGATTGGCCCTGTTGTAGATTAATAGTGTGGGCTAAGTGAGGGCTGCCCGTGCAGGGCCAGAACTAAGGGGCCAACGTTTTGCCAATGAGCAAAATCTCAGAGGCCCTGCTCTGGCAGCCCGCTGGGGACTCTTAGGCTAGCCCTAAGTGGGCCCGTAAAGGGCCAGTGCAGGTTTGTTTGCAGGGTTCAGTCTACAGTATCACAAGATCCTTGTAAATGTCTTTACTGTCACTGCATCCATGCTGAATAAAAGTATTCATTTCTTTTTTTTTTTAACCTTACTGACCCCAAACTTTTGAACAGCAGTGTAAATAGAAGGCAGCTCACTAGATTTTAAAACAGACCCCTAGTCATGTCATGTCTCTTTTATGTGGTCAATTATTCAGCTGTATTTATATGTGAATGTGTTGTCATAAAAACACTTTATAATTGATAAGATGAGAAAGCCAAGGCATTACATGCAGGAATGAGCACAGGAGATTTGAGGACACGAGCTGAGAGAAAGCAAAGATAAGACGCCTCATTCATCTCTGACTCACAATTCCCAAGTTCCTCAATGAAGATCCATTAATAAACATCACACAAGGGAGAAGATGAAAACATACCAAACAAAAACAACACAGCATACAGCTAACACTTGTCTCAATCTCCCATAGTTCTCAGGGATGATTTCCGCCAGCCTCCCAATGATGTGGTGGTGGCAGCAGGAGAACCTGCTGTGCTGGAGTGCGTCCCTCCCAGGGGTCACCCCGAGCCTACCGTTTCCTGGAAGAGGAACAATGTTCGTGTCAATGACAAGGACGGCAGGATCTCTGTGAGTCAATAGCAGAAAGTGCAATGTTGGCACAGGAGTGATGATTAGGTTGTAGTGCAGCAGTGACATCACTCTACCCCTCTGCAACCAGCATCGATTGAAACATAAATCAGTGCACTGGATCACGTCCTGTTCTCCACCAACATTGACATCACTGCCAAAAGCAAATTGTCTAAATGAAAGGTGCACTTAGCATTAGTCTGTTTATGTTGTGCTGGTTACCAGTGTTGTTACAGCTAAATCTAAAACAGTTTTTGTTCTTTGAAAAAAAAAAAAATATATATATATATATAAAAATACTAGATGAAAAATGTTCATTTAAATAAGAAATGTTGCTTAAGTTTAAGTACTAAAATATCTAAAAAATAAATAAATAATAAAGTTAAGAAATATTTAAAAAACTAAAATAATCACAAATAAAAACAATCACAAAACAAAATGATGAAAATATGAAAATAACAGCTAAAAATAAAAGCTATAAATACTATAATAGTATATAAATAACAGAGCATGTGAGCGAAGCGGAGTGACGCTCCGCTACGTTTTCCGCTCTATGGACGCGCGCCGCTCAGTCGCTCTAACCGCACAAGCAAGCGCTCCGTTAATATTCCCTCTCACGCTCGCCGTAAACCAATTCCCGCTCAGATCCCGCTCCGACATAAAATTTCTCTAGTAGGCCTAATTGTTTACTGTTTGTAACGAAATTCTTGGATTATTGTCTAAAATTAAGCATGCTGATAAATAGCAATTATCATGTTTCAGAGCGAAATTCTTACATTCTTCTTAATTTTATTAATTGTAATGTATTAATTAACATTTATTAAATATATGAATCTAACCTTAGCAAACCTACCTAAAATGCAAAAACTGAAAAAGTGTATTTGATTTTCGTTAACTTTATTTCCATGAAAATAGCTGCAGTTGTTGTGCAATAGAACATTCAAAACAGGCTCATTAAAACACAAACGCACACACACACACGAGATGAAATGTGCGTAGATCTTTACAAAATACACCTGGATTATAAAGTCTGTGAAAAGCACACACAAGATAAAATGCACTTAAAGAACGCTTGGACTATGAACTGACATCAATGAAAGAGAAACACTTTCTAGTGTCAAGTTAAAATAAACCATAACTGTGGGGAACTGTAGTCCATTAAAACATCTCTTGATGTTTACTGGATTTTAGAATTTACTTTAAGAAACATTAGCTTGGACAAAGCGTCAAGCTTCAGCATTCGGTGTGCCTGAAAACACTCGCTCAGCGCTGGAAGAACCACTGGGGATGCTGAAGATTTTGCAGGTGACCTTGGCTAGTTGAGGGAGAGATCCAGCACTGGTTTTCCAAAATCCAAGTGGTGTAGGCTAATATCTTCTGTACTCCGACGTCAGCAGGTTTTATTATTTTTTTAATTAATTTATTATTATTTATTAATTTTAAGCAATAATGATTTTAATAAGTAATTACGAAATATAATAATTCGTTCCACGATTTAGGCCTACTATAGGGAA
>NW_015505412.1:3178862-3186268 GCF_001515645.1 Sinocyclocheilus grahami
GCCATAATTGAGACTAAACGAAAAAATTAATTCTTAATTCGTGGCCATAATGTAGTCTTAGCATAAAAGAGAACTAGCCTATTCTAAATTCGTTGGCCGTGATTGTCTGCATGTCATGATCGGGGCTCCGTACAACCGAATATAACCTTAGCCTACCTGTTTATTCATTTATTATGGTATGTATGCTCACCTTTTGCGGCACCATATTTGCGTAGCACATCCTCGTGCTTTCTGGCAATGTGCCGCTTCAGATTCCAATATGAATCTTTACTAACTCTCCCCGCACTCCCTCTCAGTTTCTTCTCCCTGCTCATTCTTAACTTCGATTTTTTTACTTTACATTTAATGTATAAGGCTTGCAACTTCGTTGAAACAATATCTGAACTCCATAACTGATCTACTATTCTCGATCTCTACAGATTCTCGATCTCTAACAAGCAAATCACTAAAGGGCATTCTGGGTTGAGCGAGCGAGCGGAGCGGAATCTTCAGAAAGGCGCTCTGCGCTCTTAAGGAAATATTACCACTCCGCTCACGCTCCGCTCTGCTCACATGCTCTGATTTAGACACCAATGAGACCAGTAGCTCTACATTCATCTTGCCTCAATGCATCTTCCTGGTCTACTTACTTCCTCTTCGTCATTAGGTATCAATGTGTGCTTGGCAAGACCGTTGTGTGCTTGAGCACCACCAAGTCGTGTTTTACTGTAACTTCAAGCAGCTCCAGGCACGTGAACAAAAGCGGCAATCTCATCGGTCGGCCAGTTTTTAACGCAGCGTGTCAAACCAAAAAAACAAGCCCTAGGCGGTTTTAAAAAAAATTATGCTTTTATGCCTCGTGTTTTGCGCATCAGTGTGCCCACTCACATTGGCACCCTTTGTTTAGTCACGAGGCGTTAAACGTTGGCGATAATCGCGCGCATTATTCGTCCCAGTGTGAACAAGCCTTGATATGCTGACTTGGTACTCAAGAAACAATCTTATTATTATCAATGTTGAAAACAGTTGTGCTGCTTAATGGAAATATTACCACTCCGCTCACGCTCCGCTCTGCTCACATGCTCTGATAAATAACAAAATAACTAAAATTACACTGGTTTCTGAAAAATAAAAGTTTGGTCATGTGACCTCAATATGGAGTCAGCCTGGACCATTTAAAATAAAACCGCTTTTATTAGGCTTCTGATACAAGTATAGTCTTCGTGTCATGTATGTCTATGTATATTTTTCAAACGTACATATTTTTTTCAAAAATATTATTAATTTCTTTGTGTTAACCCAGCTAACAAGGAACATTCTCAGAATGTTATCTAATGTTCTGGCAAGGTTCTCTCAAAGTTATGAACAAACATTCTTCCAGTAATGTTAATAGAACAATCATTCAGAGTTATTGGGTCTTTAAAAATATTCTCAAAACGTTAGCACAAAAACAATTCATGGAACGTTTAATTTCATCTGAATTTTTAAAATGTTGCTTCTCGTTTCAGAATGTTCAGAAGACATTCAAAAATTACATTCACATAATGTTTGTATGTTCCCTTAACATTTGAATAACCAAGAAAAAATGTTTTCAAAACATTTGTTTTAAATGGACATTTTGAATGTTCAGAACATTCAGAAATTAAATTTTCATAACTTAATGAAAGTTAGCAAAACATTCTTAGAACATGTCTGTTAGCTGGGAAACTTTTATTTTTTAAAGAGGAATACATTTATGAGTGTACCTTAATCTGAAGAAGATACTGAATACTGAAAAATCTTTTTAAAGAATCAAATCAAGTTGTACTATAATAAAGTGATGTGCGATTTTTTTTTTTTCTTCAGATGCGTGGTGGTAAGCTGATGATTTCTCACACCTGGAAAAGTGACGCAGGCATGTACGTATGCGTAGGCACCAATATGGTGGGCGAGAGAGACAGTGATCCAGCCGAACTCGTTGTGTTTGGTAAGTCCAATTTCCTGGCTCATTTTTTTGGTTTCACAAAGGAGTGAAAATAATCAGTGTGTGATATGTGTGTGACTGTGTGAGCAGAGAGGCCAGTGTTCATCCGCAGACCTGTGAATCAGATCGTTTTGGCTGAGGAGACTGTTGACTTCTTATGTGAGGTTCATGGAGACCCGGCTCCGACTGTCCGCTGGAGCAGAGACGAAGGAGAACTACCGCGGGGGAGGCAAGACTCCGTTTACAAACATTTGTGATGCTGTTACAGCACTTTTATAACCGTTTCTGATTTAACTAAACCCAAAACTAGTCATACAACTTATTTGCAAAAAGGTAACCTACTGCAATAACAATCCGTTTAACAAAACGTAAAACAAATCAGAACCTCTCATTGAATGCAAAATATCATTTATATTTAGTAAAAAATCAAGCATAGCAACATTATTCTCATTAAATCAAAACACACAAAGAGAACCAAAATGTAAATAGAATTGAAGACAGATCATGAATGTCCATGAATTAGCTGCAATGGAGTGAATAAAGTCTTATCTGAATTCCAAGTTCCCACAATGTCCAGAGTATCCTCCAGCCAATTTGATATCTTAATCCCTTTTCATTTTGTACTCAAGCCTCAAAGATCATGGAACAGCTGTACAAAGGTGATATTTGCCTGATGAATTGAAGACTATGTATGGTCAGAGACCATAATCCTCCAGGTAACACACAAAAAGCCCTTCTACAAAAATCAAAGAAGCCATAATAAACAAATAGTCCAAATATTATAATTCAAACACTTCCAAAACCAAAAGAGAAAATAAGTTAGACACATTTCATACTCCATAATAACATCACTTACTTTCAGTTGAGCATTAAAACACAGGTTTCCCAACAAAGACTCAAGAAGCATATGGCAAGGCCATGCTTTAGCTTTTGCATGCCACGTCCTCTCCTTCTACCATATGACTTGACTTATACAAAAAAACATGTTGCCCTCCACTGCCCCCAGTGGTGAGGAAGATAACAAGTCCTATAACAGGCCTGTGACTGTTATACCTTTATGGAGCTCAAATGCCAGTTTAATTACTTTTATGTAGTCTCAGATTAGAACATTCCTATTTCCGTTATAGTTGAGTTAGAGAAGCAGAAATCTCATAAAACCAATAAACCTCAAACTGAGGAATAATATTTATTGCATAATACAGCATTATACAACAAAACCTGAGAGATTTCTGTCCCTCCACTGAAAGTCTGTTACACCAAAACTTAGACAATTCAAGAAATTCATGAAGATATGTGCTTCCATTTAACGTATTTGATAAGCTCTACTGTGTGTATGTATGCTGATCATTGTTTATAAGATAAACAGATTTAATTTAGGCTTTTATTCACATATAAAGTAGGGCTGCACAATACTGATGAAAAATGTAATATGCGATAATTTACGTATTTGCGATATGATAATGCTTTAAATGTGTCATTTAAATTATATTTAAACATATTTAAAAACAAAAAATTACATAAACATTTTTTGGCACTAAATTGTTGGCAGCAGCTGCGAGTGACTCATCTTTTCAGACTAGTTAACTAGTCATCATGACAGCTTAATGACAATCGTAGCAGTCACGTGGCTAGTTTATTCTCTGCTAAATTAACTGCAATTCTCAATATAGCAATGGAAACGGAAATCACATTGTAGAGTGATTTGAACTAATGAAGCAAAAGGTTGTTAGATTTTATTGGCAGTAAGGCATACAATATGCTATTTAAAAGAAAGCTCTCTTGGCCAACAATTTTAGAGGTTTCAGTCTTTTCCCATTCAAATGGATTGCTGTAGCTGTTTGACTAGAAAGATGACCGCCAAGTGAACTGACTTGAATCTTGATCCCATTTCCATTCTCTCCCCAAATAGTTTGCTGTCTCCTTTCTACTGTCAAATAAAAAGTGGCAAAAGTCCCAAGAATAAAATATAACTAGTGTTTCCTAGAGTTTGGGGCACAATACAGTGCAGTACAGTGGCATATTTGATGGAGTCTCACAGAAATGTCCTCTTAGAGAGCGGAGGGATGTAGACAGGCTGTAGGAGGAATGTGCGATGACTGTTCAATCTGCTCTCCTCACGGACAACCACTGTCTCTTTTCACCTTCTCGGCCGAGTAGATTTGAGATCCGTGGTGACAACACCCTGCGTCTGATAAGGGTCAGAGCAGAGGACGAGGGCACTTACACGTGTGTCACAGAAAACAGCGTGGGCAAAACCGAAGCATCCGCTGTGCTGCAGGTCCACGGTAAGACGCACAGGCATGCATCCTTTTACATGTGTGTCGACACACATCACAGCGCACCTGAAATATGCATCACAAAGAAGCAAGCTGATGCATATGTTGCCACTCATCTCCATTAAACAGACCTCACCGCAGCCATTTGAACCTGTCAGGCACAATCAGTCTGATCTGTGTGAAGTCACCTGGAAGGATTTATCAGCTCCTCTGTTGTTGCTCAAATGGTAGCTCTGTTCTAGTGCGCTGCCTCATTGCCTAGATAGCCAGCTGACTTCTAAAGCCCAAAGTATACTCCGTTTTGATGCAAACACTTAGCATATGCATTCGGATGAACACATATGCTAATTATGACATTTACGCAATGCTCACTGCACACATAAAACCGAAGTATAATTTTGCTTTAAGTTGGCATCCTGACTGCCATGGAAGTGACTGATTTAGAATCTTTTGCATAGGCAGCAACACAAATAGCAAGAGACTCGACTCACAATTGGTTTCATTAAAGATCATGTTCGCATGTTGATAAGATAACATAAGCTAACGTAATACTGAACTAAGCATGAAATACAAAAACATTGGGTTCAAATTTTTTTTAGACTGAACTATTTTTCTTTTGAACTACTGATACTTTTCATTGTTTAATTAAATTTACAGTACCGTGCAAAAGTCTTAGGCCATTAGTATTTTTTTTCACCAACAAAAATAAAGACTTTAAGCCAGTTATTTCTATCTTTTGTAGTGTGTCAGTAGGAAATATCAGTTTACATTTACAAACATTTCTTTTGCCATTTATTATAATAATCCAGTGAGATTTTTGTATGCACAAGGAGTCTGACAACAGCCAGTGCTGCACACAAAGATATGATCTCACCACCATCCAGTCCGTCTAGAATTACATGTGTAAAAGGGTGGTCACACCAAATATTAATTTGATTTAGTTAAAATAATTTAATTGATAAATAAAATCTATTTATGACATTATTTTTTGAAAACATCCTCACTTTACAGCATTTTTACACAACTGCCTAAAACTTTTCACAGTACTGTAGCTTTGTAGGGAGGTTTCTTCAAGTGTCTCGGAGAGGTTGCCACAGTTCTTCTGGATTTAGTCTGTCTGTTTCTTCATGTAATTCCAGACAGACTGGATGATGGTGAGATCAGATCTCTGAGTGGAGCACTGGCTGTTGTCAGACTCCTCGTGCATACAAAAATCTCACTGGATTATTACAATTAATGACGAAAAGAATGTTTGCAAATGTTAACTCATATTTCCTACTGACACACCACAGCAAAAGATAGAACATTTTTGTTTTTTGTAGGTGAAAATAGTAATGGCCTAGGACTTTTGCACAGTACTGTACATTTTAAGATAAAAAGTTTTATACACCTCATCCACCATCTTGGATTTCGTTTTTCTCTGAGCATATGTGAAACTTCTGTCATTATTTACTCACCCTCATGTTGTTCCAAAACTGTTTCTTTCTTTTATTATGTGGAACATAAAAATAAATACTAAATAAATAAGGACATACATAAAATAAATACATAATGTCAGTGGGGACCAAATGTTGTTTTGGACCCCATTGAGTTTCATTGTATGAACAAAAAAGGTTGAAAACCATCCTTCAAAATATCTCCTTTTGTGTTCCACTGAAAATAGAAACTCATACAGGTTTGGAATGATATGATGGTGACTGAATTATTGTAGAATTTTCTACTTAGGCAGCTTACTATGTTTTGGAACAGAGCAACTATGTGGAGCTTATGTTAAAGCGTGTGGATTACTGTATTTGACAGCTGTTATAGAGAGACGGTGTGCTTTAGAAAACCGCCGGAGTGCAGAGGCAGTGTTAATAGAACGTGGCAAAGTGTGTGTTTGCATGTGTGTAGAAATGAGAGAGAGAAAGAGTGAGTGAGAGAGAGAACTGGATGGGAATCTAACTGGCACAAGCCGGGGGAAGCAGCTGTAGCAGACCTGATTCAATCAATTCATCCTCCAGTTATTTTGTCAGTCTGAATTAAAATGAGACCAAGCAGCTCTGCCTCCATCTCCTTCCTACTGCCTCCTTTTTCTGCCTCTTTCTCTCTCTCTCTCTTTCTCCATTTTCTGACTCAGGGCCATTTTCTTGATGTTTCATTTGTGAATTTTCTGTCTCATTTGCTTTGATGTTTTGTTGCCCTTCATCATTTCATCCTTACCAACCTTTCCTTCCCCTTGACTGCATGCTGCCGCATCTCAGAAGGTGGCAGAGGTAGACAGTTTTATGTCTGCTGCTTTGCATTGTGGGTATAATAAAAGTGTGTGTGAATGCTTCAAAAAGACATTTGAAGTCATTACTCTTTACTGCCATTAGATTAATATGGATTTCAGAGCTCGTGAAATAAGACATTTAATGCAGCTGATTAACATTAATAACATTGAAACATGAGCATTCATACATTTTTTAAATGGTTTAAAAGGAGTGACTACTAGATTTTCAATAATAATGCTATTATTTGGCAGACATTTTTATCCAAAACAACTGCTTACAAAACAATGCATTTAAGCGGAACATTTGATCAGTGCTAGCATTACCTAAAGATCGAACCCATGACCTCGCTTTACGCTCTACCAGCTACAAGGATTTTGAGACTAAAGTCAGTTGCTGTCATCTACTGTACCTCTCTCAGATTATGAAAATTAGAGGTAAAAATAGAAACCTTTGAATTTGACTTATTAATTAGTGCAGGCTTTACCACATTAATTTGTGGCACCTATGTTAGTGTTACGCTGAGTCAGAGGCGTGCGGATCCATTAGCAGCTTTTATTAGAATAACAGGCAGAGTAAAACAGGCAGTATTCAGTCAACAGCGTCACGTACAGCAGGGGTAATCCAAGAGAATAAACAGTGGCAGAGCGAGGGTCGGGGCAGGCGGCAGAGAATCACACTAGTAAGAACAGTCCGAGGTAATACACAACAGATGACAAGATAGGGGATAAACACTCAGAAATGTAGCCGGGGCAATACAAGACTTCGCAAACTGGGAGCTGCTTAGTAAGATACAGGTGTGATCTGTCTAATGATTTTGAATGAACCCACGTACCTGGGACTCAACTTCTTGCACGGAAGCCGAAGGCGAAGGTCTCTTGTGGAGAGCCAGACCCATTGTCCTGGGAGGTAAGCGGGACCTGACCTCCTGTGACG
>NW_015505412.1:3186381-3194116 GCF_001515645.1 Sinocyclocheilus grahami
GCGGACCAAACTCGGGAAGTGAACTGAGGACCACGGTCCGAGACAATGTCTTCAGGAAGTCCGTAGAAACGGAAGACCTGTTCGAGGAGTACCTCTGCAGTTTCAAAGGCTGTGGGCAGTTTATTCAGGGGTATGAGATGGCATGCCTTCGAGAAATGATCAATGACCGTTAAGATGGTGGTATAGTTCTTTGAGCTGGGGAGATCAGTGACAAAGTATATAGCTATGTGTGACCATGGCCGCTGGGGAACAGAAAGTGGCTGAAGAAGACCTGCTGGGCGCTGGTGGGAAGATTTGGAGATGTCACAAATAGTACACTGACGAACAAACTTAATGGTATCTGCCTGGAGAGTGGACCACCAGATCCGGTTGGAGATGAGTTGAATGGTGGCTGTTATCCCAGGGTGACCTGCGCTGGGGGAGTTATGGACCCATTGCATCACATGATGATGAAGGCTCGTGGGAACATAGGTGCGATCGGGGAACATTCTGGCGGAGGAGGTTCACTGATCTGGGCCTCTGCAATTTCTGTCATAATGTCCCATTGAACAGGAGCGAGAATGAGGTTAGAGGGAATTATAGGCTCCTTGGAAGGAGGGATCTGATCTTCCTCGAACTGCCTGGAGAGCGCATCCATAGCTACCCCCTCAGCGCTAATGATGTAACCAAGAAAAGAGGTAACTGTCTGGTGGAACTCACATTTCTCCATCTTGGCATATATCTGGTTGTCAATGAGCCTCTGAAGTACAGCCCGCACGTGCTGCACATGTGAGTCCAGGGTATCCAAATAGATCAAGATATCATCTATATAGACTATGACCCCCCGATTCAGCATGTCCCGGAAAACATCGTTGATGAAAGCTTGGAAGACTGAAGGACTGTTTACCAGGCCGAACGGCATGACGAGGTATTCATAGTGCCCTGACATTGTTGAGAAAGCCGTCTTCCACTTGTCTCCTTCCCGAATGCGAATAAGATTGTAGGCACTGCAAAGGTCGAGCTTGGTGAAATATTTAGCAGTGCGGAGTTGTTCTAGAGCTGCTGGAACTAGAGGTAGAGGGTACCGGAATTTGACTGTCATCTCATTTAGACTGCGGTAATCGATGCATGGCCGGAGACCTCCCTCTTTCTTTTTGACAAAGAAGAAACTAGCTATCGCAGGTGAGGTGGATGGTCTAATGAACCCCTTTGACAGCTCCTCATCAATATACACCTTCATGGCCTCGGACTCTGGCTGTGATAGTGGGAAAACTAAAGGGGTTTGATCCTGGAAGAAGATCGATCACACAGTCACTGAGTCGGTGAGGAGGAAGTTGCAAGGCTTTGGTCTTACTGAAAGCGTCAGCGAGGTCCTGGTACTCAGAGGGTATTCTCGGAACCGGTGAATCATCTGATATCTGGGCTGGTCGGGGAGATGAGGGCGTTAGGCTGGTGAGTAAACAATTCCGTTGGCAGGAGTCAGACCACTGTAGAATCTGCTTCGTGGTCCATGAGATCCGGGGGTTGTGTCTCTCTAGCCAGGGCAGACCAAGGATGATGGGATTCAGAGGAGAGTCAATAGCAAAGAGTCGGATGGGACAGGAAGCTCTCATATGGCCGGATAGACCGCAGTAGAGACAGAGACGATTCCGCAGTCTTCTTTCTCGTTCCATATCGGTGAGGCGAGTGAAACCATTCTCCATGGGTTCCGATTCAACGGGAGCTGTGGCAGCTGGAGGATACACAGGAAATGGACGAGAAGGACGTCGTGCCCGCATCAGGTTACAGAGCGAGTAACTCTTCGCCCGGCTCCTCTCCGCCCGCTGAATGCTCGAATACCTCACGGAATCGTCTCAGGAAACAGTCAAATGATGGGAATGACAGCCGTCTCCCCTCCCAAGCAGCAGTGGCCCAGTCCAGCGCTCGTCCAGTTAACAGAGAGCAAACAAATGAAACCCGACTATCGTCGGTGGGGTAGAACTGCGGTTGTTGATCTACAAACACGGAGCATTGTAATAAAAAGCCCTTACATCTTTCCGGTGAGCCGTCAAACTTCTCGGGGAAAGCCAGATGTGGGCTGGTCAACGAGTAACTGGGACTGGGAACTGCTTGAGATGGAACGGAAGGAGGAATGCTCGGCTCAGGCATGGTGACACGAAGGGCTTGTAGCGTCCTCACCATCTCCTCGGTGAGCGAGGTGAGTCGTTGCAGCTGTTGCTGATGAGATGCTAACATGGAGGCCTGGGCAGAAACCTCTGTGGTTAGCTGATAAATCGCTGCTGGTTCCGTGTGAGGCGAAGTCTTCTGTAATGCTGAGTCAGAGGCATGCGGATCCATTAGCAGCTTTTATTAGAATAACAGGCAGAGTAAAACAGGCAGTATTCAGTCAACAGTGTCACGTACAGCAGGGGTAATCCAAGAGAATAAACAGTGGCAAAGCGAGGGTCGGGGCAGGCGGCAGAGAATCACACTAGTAAGAACAGTCCGAGGTAATACACAAGAGATGACAAGATAGGGGATAAACGCTCAGAAATGTAGCCGGGGCAATACAAGACTTCGCAAACATAGAGAGACTGGGAGATGCTTAAATAGGGAAGCTAAGGGGGAACACCTGTGCCCCAGGTACGGGGTGTCTGGGAAATGTAGTCCATGAACGTTAGTACTCGGGAGAGGGTGCCCTCCGGAGGCCGTCGGAGAGAGCCACAGAGGCCCGATTTGTGACAGTTAGTGATGTTGGTTTGAATCTGATGTGTAACTTTGACTAAACCAAATTATGGTTTTGTCGAACCTGCCAATGGTGAGTACATTTCATAGTATATATATATATTCAGCATTTTTTTAAACTTGGATATTAGTGACAAGCAGCATTTGCAGTATTTTGAAGAGTAAATTAAATGAGTTACTCACCAGTGGCTGAAAACGTTTGCATAATACTGCTGTAATACATCTGTAGGAATTAGTCACATATGTGGAATATTTCTCATATTAATACACCAAAACTAAAATATGACCAACAAAATCCCAAAGTGTTGTTTATTTATGTCACACAGCATCACATATGACATGCGCCAGTATCCATCTCTTAGTGGAACTGTGCCTGTCACAAATATTCCACATATGTGACTGTAATTCTTACAGATTTACTTCTGTATTATGCAGCAGTATTATGCAAACATTTCCAACCACTGGCGAGTAACTAGTTTCATTTACTCTCCAAAGTGATTTCTACTCACATTGGCACTGGATGAGTTTTACATTTGAACCCTGCATGTACATGTACAGAACTTAGAGTAAAATAGTTATGTATACAGTTTGTTAACTTTTACTTCCTGTGTGATATAATAAGAACACCTGTGTTCATGTGAGATTGACAGGGCCTGGGTCTGTCAGGGGAATGCTGTCTTCTCTGATCCTCTCAGCAGATGTTTGCTGCCTTCTAGCTAACATTTTCCCAACATACCAGTGAGCAAAGCCACGGCATCAGTGACTTAACACGCTGAAGATTACGACTGACCACACACATCTGCTGTTTTTACACTCATCAGACAAGCGCACATGATGAGTGGCCATGTGCACAAGAGCTTTTACCGAGCCCAACAAAATGCCCACAGGATGAGTCGTGAGTCAAATGCATTCTTGTTCACTGGATCATCTCAAATGTGCCCTGTATTAAAAATGGGAAATGGTGCGGTTTAATTCTGTGGCTATTAAAGAGACATTTCATGCAAAAATTAACATCTGTCATCATTTATTCACCCTCATATGTAAGCTTCTCTCTGCCACGGATAAAAAAAAAAAAAAAAGGTATTTGTGAGTTTGACTTTTCTTCATAGAATTGTGAGTTTATATCTCGCAGTCTGTTTATATCTCACAATTCTGCATTTATATCTTGCAATTATGAACTGCGAGATATAAACTCACAATTCTATGAAGAAAAGTCAGTGTGAGGTAAAAATTCACGATTGCAAGAAAAAAGATGTAAACTCGGAATTGTGTGAAAGAAAGTCAGAATTTTGAGTTTATATCTTGCAAGTCAGAAATTTATATCTTGAAATTTTGACTTTCTGTTTTGAACTGCAAAAAAAAAGTGAATTGTGAGATAAAGTTGCATAATTTATTATTTATTTACCTAATTTACCTAATTAAATTATTAGGTACCTAAATTATTAGGTACCTAAATTAGTTACCTAATTTATTTATTTTATTCTGTAGCGTAAATGGGCTTCCAAACCCTCATGACGTTCCAAACCTGACTGACTTTCTTCTGTGGAGCACAAAACAAGAAGTATTTTTATTTTAATTTTTGCCACCGATAGCCTTGTGGGCAGTGCACCAACATACGTATAGCGCGGTTGTACCATGTGCATCCCGAGTTTGAGTCCCGGCTAGTGGACCCTTCCCGATCCCGATCCCACCCCCCCTCTCTCTCTCACTTCGATTCCTGTCATTATTCAACTGTCCTATCAAAATAAAAAGCTAAAATGCCTTAAAAAATGAAGTATTTTTTGTCAGTGAGGTCTAAAACAACATCCCCATTGGACCCCATTGACTTCCATTGTACACTCTTAAAAATAAAGGTTCCAAAAGGGGGTTTTCACAGTGATGCAATGGAAGAACCATTCAGTAAACAGTTCTTAAAAGAACCTTATTGTGTAGAACATTTTAATAATCTAAACAACCTTTTTTCCACAATAAAGAATGTTTTGTGGAATAGAAAGGTTCTGTGGATGTTAAAGTTGCTTCATCGAGCCATAAATGCTAAAAAGGATATTTAAGGCCTTGATTTTTAAGGCCAAAAAAAAGCTAAATATTTTAAAAATATCTTCTGTCCCTTTAAGGCTCCAGAATTTCATTCTACTCTGAAATGTTTCTTTAACTCATTATTTCAATCCCTAAAGCTGACATACATACATACAAGTCAATCTGTCGCTTGGGAGTTGTCACCTGCAAACGTGAGCAATAGCTCCTTCAGCCCCGAGCCACTTCTCCCCACACTATTATTCTCCTCCAGGTTTAAGTGATCTTTGTCAGCTTCTCGTCATTGGTTTTTATTTGTGTGGGAGCTTGTAGCCCCGTCAGAAAAATGTGAAAATGGAGAAACAACTCGGATGAGTCAGATCTCGCGCTTTCTGTCTGCCTTTCACACTCTCATACGCCTTCTCTCACTTGAGTCTGGTGTACAAACCTACTGTGAAGTTTCTGAACAGCAGGGTAGCGGTCTGGTTATCTAAACAAAGACACACAGCCTTGAGCCCAGTGCCGTACTAAAAAGTGGGTGGGAAAAGACTGCTGGATAACATTGGTGGTTCCGTTTGGATTTCAGAGCGATAAACCGAGCAGTAACCACCTCAAACATCGCCGCTGAAAACAGATGGTTTTTGATACCATGCATCCACTACTATCCCAGCATGAGCCGCGGACTCCAGCATCGGAATCTGCTTTGCAGTCACAACTAATTACTCGCTTTAATCTGGGCTGAGTGGAGACTCTATGTGTTTTAACCCTCTGGGGTCCGAGGGTGTTTTGGGGCCTGGAAAAGTTTTGACATGCCCTGACATTTGTGCTTTTTTCAGTTGCTTACAAACATTTGAGAAAACAACGTTTATGCGTGCTTAGTGAAAAACTACAAATTTAAAGTCACTGAAATAAGGCCATAAAACACATATAGAACATTTGATCACACGACTTTTGAGAACTGATCTT
Organism: Sinocyclocheilus grahami; assembly: GCF_001515645.1. Taxonomy (NCBI): domain Eukaryota; kingdom Metazoa; phylum Chordata; class Actinopteri; order Cypriniformes; family Cyprinidae; genus Sinocyclocheilus; species Sinocyclocheilus grahami. The sequence goes on from NW_015505412.1 coordinate 3,192,064, forward strand.
GAAGTCTAGAGTTTTTGCTTCAAAATTGTGAGAAAATCATCTTACGGTCTTACATTCACAGAAAACAATATATTGATTTAAATTTTCTAAGACACTTTTTGTGTAGAAAAGGTATATGCGAGTAGGCATGAATGATCATGAATAATGCTGTGATTCACACCTGAGAAGACAAAGGCCTGCATAATGAGCTGACACAAACTACATTATTACCATTATTGTGATGTTCACTGATACTAGTACTAATTTATCGAAACAAAGAACACAATTACCACATAGCAAACATAGTTTACCATACAGCAAATAAATTAAATGAAAGTAACATCTGTAAAATAGTGAATGCACACTTAATCTAAGATTCTGAATGGAGTTGAAAACTGAAGGAGCGTCCCCTTACTGTGAGAGATGCAGGTGAAGGCAAGAGTGGTGTATTCGGTCCTAAAATAAATTGAATAAACAATTGTAAGCATTTTTTCCCACAGTACCTTAGTATAGTATGCATACTTCGTGAGAAAACAGAATGCCAATAACAAAGAAACTACATTTTAACACTATCAACCACAAATAATATTACCATATAGTCTATGCATAATAAAAGTACAATTACTATATTGTGCACTTACTCAGTATGATTTTTCAGCCAACTCAAAACTGAACGACACGTGTGTGCAATTATGCGAGTGATGCAGCCACAGTCCTAAACGAAAATGTAAATAGTTGTTAGCAATTACCAGAAGGTGCATAGCTGATAAATAAATTGCATCACTGATAAGAAAGGACGCGCGTATATGTCTGTCGATGCATCACTTATTTACAGCTTACTTGATACGTTTACACATCAGACGATCGCGAACGCCAATGACCGAGTATAAAACATTCAACATATTAACATTATAACTCGCATTACTTTTATATTGTTGCTGTCTATTTTATAGAACATATACGTTGAGAACCTGGCATTGTGAGACATATATGCAGTGAATGAATCTTCATAATGTTCCACTTGATTGTACATTTAGTTAGGAATCATGGTTTGGAAAAAGTAACTAGTAAAATATGTACAAGTTATGTCACAGTAACACAATAGCAACGGATGCAAGTAGGCAAATAAAAAAAGACTATATCCTCCACTGAATATCACGCCGGCGCGTTCTTCTGAGGAAAATCCAAAGCTTATTCCTCTCAGCGCGTCTTCTTCCAGAAGCGAAGTAGCAGAGATGAACTTTAGGAAACGTCTCGCTGCTTTGTTTGCTGTGATGTGGGCATTTACATGCTGGCGTCTCACGTGAACTATTGTAATAACAAAAGCGCGATTGGCGCGTCGGGTGGTCACAATAGCGATAATGAAGGCGATGGCCAAGACTTGACATCGCGTTGGTTTCATACTGATTACTTTGTCACATAATATTTGTTTGTTTCAAACAGATATGCGTGGAGAATGAGACGGCTAAAATACACACCCTGTATGTTTTCTTTATTTTGCAAAAGCACACCGTTTTGTTGATATTGTGAGTGTACACAAATACAAAAAAGTAGACCCTTTACAGATTGAAATGCTGTATTACTCTTATATGTACGATCAAGTATGAAGGAGCATTTTAGTTATTTTCGCTGTCAACATTCAAATCTGCAAAAAGTTCCGCCGCCGGAACTGTCGACCCCAGGAGGTTAAATCCGACAGCTCTCACGCTAATGTGCAAATCACAGAGCTGATGAGCCTCAGAGGACAGCACTTAAGTGATTTAAAATACTGAGTAATCCACTTCATGTTTTTACAGAGTGTGCGAGCGTAGATGGAGTTTTGGTGAGGGTTAAATTCAGTCAAACCAAGTTCAAGTACAAGTAGTTGTTGTAAGAGCCACCCATAGCAAAGATGAAACGCAAATGATGTCTCTTCAACATCTCAATTGTTTCTACTAGAAAGCTAGATTTAGAGAACAAATTGAAAGGTTTTTCACACAAAACAGTCGCAAACAGTCATCTTCAGAAGATGTTTTCGGTTGGGGGTGCTGTGTGTGTCCGTGTTGGGTGAAGGGGTGGGGGGGGGGGGGGGGGG
>NW_015505412.1:3194238-3229828 GCF_001515645.1 Sinocyclocheilus grahami
TGCTCGTGCTGGAGCTGGTTCACTTACGTCGGTGCTCGTGCTGGGGCTGGTGTTGTTTGGATGCTGATTTTGGAAAGTTTTTGCTGGGATGGGCATTTAAAAAATTCGCTTTGCGCCATTATCTCGTAGTATTAAATTTAATCTTGTTTCGCATTCTGTACAGTTCATGTCTGATACCACGTGCTAGCGTCACGTGTTCATGAGGATTAGGCTAATCATCCCATATAGAAAACATCACAAGTAAAATTAATCATGTTTATAAAGATAAACATGGGTTTATTATAGCCCACTTACAATTTACATCTCAGAGATCATTACAAATAAATTATTAAATGCTAAAACTGAATACATTTAAATGAACAAACTTGGCGTTGCATTTGCAACCATGTGAAAACAGGAGGTGCTGCAGCCCCCTCAGCACCCCTACTTCCCGCGTCCCTGGTCATCTTAGTAAAATACGCAAATATTGGTAGTCTGCTGTTTCATTTTGGATTGTAAACTGATTTTTGGGTGTTGGTGTTTTTAGCTGATTAGCATAGTTTCTTTAGTGAATTAGGTGCTGAAACAACAGTGACAGTGTATGCAAATAAATAACTCCCCCTGAGACATTTACTGGAGTCTCCTTCTTCTCAGATGTTTCTCTTGAGCAAAATACTGTCTAGAGTTTTCAGAATGTTTCCCTGCAATGCCACAAACTCTGCTCTAATTTGCAGAGATGCCAAAGTCAATCATTTGATTTCAGAGCATTTCTTCCTGTATCAAATTAGCTGGACAATGCTATCCAGATTAAAGTGGATAGCTCTGAACCTTTAGCTGATGTCAACAGTTTTCTCATTTGTTGATATTTGGTTTTATTTTAATTTCTAGTTTGGGTCAGTAATTTAATGTCTTTGAAAGACATAGCTTATTCTCACAATACTGCATTTATTTGATGAAAAATAAAGTTAAAACAGTTATATTGTGAAATATAATACCAATTTAAAATAACTTTTCTATTTGAATGTATTTTTAAATGTAATTTAATCCTGTGATGAAAAGCTGAATTTTCAGCATCATTACTCCAGTCTTCAGTGTCACATGATCCTTCAGAAATGATGCTGATATGATGATTTGGTGCTCAAGAAACATCTTATTATCAATGTTAAAAACAGTTGTGCTTTTTAATATTTTTGTAGAAAATGTGATACTGTACATTTTTTCAAAAGAACAGCATTTATAAATGTCTTTAATGTCTTTAAGTGTCTTTAAAGCATCCTTGCTGGATGAAAGTATTACTAACCTCAAACTTTTGAATGGATATGTTTTTTATAAACCAAAGAGATATAATTCATATCTCTTTGATCCAGCTTGTGTCATTTTGCCAACACTTTTCGCCATTTTTCTTCCGTCCCTCCATCTGTATAAACAAAAAAGGACAAACACAGTAAAATCATGACGCATTTCAAATTCTCTAACCAGCTACATTCTGCTCTCTCTGGCCTTAGTGCCCCCACAGATTGACGTACGTCCCCAGGATCAAGCAGTTGCCCAAAGACGAACCGTCACTTTTCAGTGTGGCACCCAGGGAAACCCTCCTCCTGCAGTTTTCTGGCAGAAAGAAGGGAGTCAGGTGAGTGCAACTTATTTTTTCCTACAGTATCTAATAAAAACATGTTTTGAGATCGAACAATGCAATGAAACTGTATAGTATCTGTCCCATTTTGTGTGATTTTGTGATACAGCACTGATACTGTGATACTGAAGTTGAGGTTAGCTAACATACTAAAGCTAGCAGCAACTCCAAAACGAGGGAGTGTGTGTCATTTCCATATGAAAACATTAACATTCAAAATGTTATGGTCAGTAAGATATTGTTTTAAATAAATGAACAAGGATCCATTAAGTTGACCAAAATTCAGTTTAAAGACATTTATAATGTTACTGCAAATTTATATTTCAAATAAATGCTGAAAAAAGTGTAGGGCCTAATGTATAAAAAAATGCTATAAAAACATTGTTTAAGAAAACAATATAAAAATACAGCAGAACTGTTTTCAGCATTCACAATAATCACCATATAAAAATGATATCTGAAGGATCATGTGACACTGAAGTCTGGAGAAATTATGCTGAAAATTCAGCTTTACCATTATTATTATTGTTATTTCACTATATTTCTGTTTTTACTGTATTTTTGATTAAATAAATGCTGCCTTGGTGACTTTACATTAAATAAATCTTACCAGCCCCAAACATTTGAACAGTAATATATGAATACACTATAATATTACCCTTTGAAATGTATGCAGTATATAGTCAAGTACATACTGTATAGTGTAAGTAAACAGTGCATTGTACATGATTCGAGATGCAGCTTATGAGATGGCTCAGCATTGTCCCTCAGTAATCCAATACTTCACTGTATGTCATGCGTGGGTTTAAAGAGCCTGATTGGAGATCAAAGGCAGATCTTTTCATATAAAGATGATTTATTTGCATCTCAGAGCATGATTATCAGTGACTGATTAACTTAGCCAGAGCTTGAAAACAAGCCTAGAGCCTCTCGATGATTATATTTACCCTTGTTGATTCTGATTAGTCATGTATTGCTGATTGCATTGAAGAGATGATTCAGAGCACTGGATTGCTGGAGCCGGGCCCTTCGACAAAGCAGCGTGTTTTCAGAGCCATTATGGGAAACCACTGATGAGAGTTGGGCCTCCTAAGAGGCAAAAAAGACACTTGTGAAGGAGTGAGAGGAGAACATTTGACACAGAGGAACATCAGGTGTCAGATCAGCTCCCATAGGCCAGCAAAAGCACAGCGCTCAGTGTAATGGCAGTCAGGAGCGTGTTTCCAGGCTAAAAATAGATCTCCGTCAGTGCAGGGGAGAGCTAAAGACCACTCAGCCTTGATGGCTCACATCATTTTGGAGTAATTTGGGGTGTGGTCTGTGCAATGAATTTTATAGCACATCCCCTGTGTTCACGCTTGTAAGCCATTTGCAGCTGTGTTCCAGATTATGCTGTGGCCTTTCCACCTTCGTCCATTACTTGCCCATTTTAAGCCTCTTAAGAGAAGTGAATGGATTCCCCCTCACTTACTGTACGTACCCCCAGTTAACCCAACTGAAGTCCCACAAAGGAGCAAACAGCTTCACTCAGCGAATTAAACTGCCAGAAAAACACAACCAAGCGCTCAAATCAGTTGATGTGCAGTTTTGATGGAAATGAGATCTATTAATCAGCTGTTTTTCAGTGGTATTTTGGAGGCACCATATTCAATTATTTAATTTTTTAGATAGTTAAATACTTGTCTTCAACAAGGATGCATTAAATTGTTCAAAAGTGACAGTGAAGACATTAATAATGTTACAAAAGATTCCTATTTCCAATAAATGCTGTCCTTTGAACTTTCTATTCATCAGAAACTTCTAAAAAAAAATGTATCACGGTTTCCACAAAATATTAAGCAGCACAACTGTTTTCAACATTAATAAGATGTTTCTTGAGCAGCAAATCAGCATATTAGAATGTTTTCTGAAGAATCATGTGACACTGAAGACTGGAGTAATGATGATGAAAATTCAGCTTTGCCATTACATGATTTAATTACATTTTAAAATATATTAAAATAGAAAATAGTTATTTTCAATTGTAATAATATTTCACAATATTACTGTTTTACTGTACATTTGTTTAAATAAATGCAGCCTTGGTGAGCATAAGAGCCTTTTTTTTTTAAATATTAAAAATTCTTACCGACTCCAAATGTTTAAACAGTACTATATAAATTATTGTATTATGCAAATGCATTATGAGTGAACACAAATTAACAATGGACAATTATTTATTTAAAAAGTTAACATTAGCATAGATTAATAAATGCTTAGAAGTCTTTTTAATTGTTAGACCATGATACCTGATGCATGAACTAATGTTAATGAATTGAATAATTAAATTATTAAATGAATTATTAAATTATTGTTATAGTATGGATATATTGTACATCACTGTTATTGTAAAGCTTTACATTTGTACGTGACCATTTTTCAGCCTATCTGTAAAATTAAATTAAACAGGCTGCTTTTATTATTGTACCTTTAGACATTTGAGAGCATTTCATTGTAACTATTAGAGTATACCTACTTAGTTCATCAAACCCTTTTACTTCAACAAGGACAATCCTATTTTCCATGGCCGTGTGGACCTTGTAAAACAGACTTTCAGTCTCTCTGAATACTGCGTAATTTGCCCACAGTGTGGTGTGAACTCAAGAGTCTGTCCTCTGTCGTAGATGCTGCTTTTCCCTGGCCAACCTCCTTCCCAGTTGGGCCGTTATTCTGTGTCCATGAGCGGAGAGCTGTCCATCTCTGATGTTCACTCTGAGGACTCCGGCTACTATATCTGCCAGGCGATCAGTGTGGCAGGAAGTGTCCTCGCCAAGGCTCTGCTGGAAGTGAAAACTGGTGAGTATCTGGGATTACAGTTCATCCCACCCAGTAAATGGCATCTCTGGAGATAATTGTGAAGAAAACCCCTAGTATTAACAAACTGTGCGAGCACAGTGTACATCATTTTGATGTGCGTTCCTTAAGTCATGAAGCTGATTTTAATTAATGGTGCTTGCTGAGGGATTACTATAAGTGAAGTGTACATGAACACACTTCATTTTAAAACTTTGCAGCATCTCCTCTCTCTGAATACTGCGTAATTTGCCCACAGTGTGGTGTGAACTCAAGAGTCTGTCCTCTGTCGTAGATGCTGCTTTTCCCTGGCCAACCTCCTTCCCAGTTGGGCCGTTATTCTGTGTCCATGAGCGGAGAGCTGTCCATCTCTGATGTTCACTCTGAGGACTCCGGCTACTATATCTGCCAGGCGATCAGTGTGGCAGGAAGTGTCCTCGCCAAGGCTCTGCTGGAAGTGAAAACTGGTGAGTATCTGGGATTACAGTTCATCCCACCCAGTAAATGGCATCTCTGAACCGCCTGAGTGCGAGCACAGTGTACATCATTTTGATGTGCTTTCCTTAAGTCATGAAGCTGATTTTAATTAATGGTGCTTGCTGAGGGATTACTATAAGTGAAGTGTACATGAACACACTTCATTTTAAAACTTTGCAGCATCTCCTTTTTTAATAAACTGGTTGACTTCATTAATTCAGGGTCCCTGCAGGTCCTTAAAAGTCTTAAATTTTGTTTTCTAAAATCTTAAATATCATAAAAGGGATAGCAAATGTATAATTGTAATTTAAGAGGTTTTAAATTTGGGGTGAATACCGTAATTGTGAAATGATTTAATTAAAGGCAATGATGTAATTAAATAAATTGTGAGCGCTGCAAATGCGACACAAATGCGCTTGTTTGTAACTGAAAGTCCTGCATTATGCATAACCATTTTTTTCTGAATATTAACTGTAACTGGTATTTAATTAAATTTAACACTCTTGTGGCTTCTCTCTGGCCTGCCCTGTCACCATACAAAAATACATTTTTAACAGATTTGATATATAGGTTGTATCAGCACAATAATCTTTTAATTGCCTTTCTTTAATATCATCATATCATCAAATCCAATATGGATCGACTCTAATTCATACATATTGATGTCTTGAGTATTTTAAACTTACAAAAACCCTGTTTGCTGTTGAATATGTGCCATACACGTTTTATTTTGAGATTGTATGGGTTTGTTTGGTATGGACATGCGGTAATCTTTTTATTTCTGAAGGTCTTAAAGTCTTTAAAAAGTCTTAAAATTCTGCAGATACCCTGAAATAACTAGTCTTCTAGTCAACCATCCTGACCCATCACCGCAATTCCAGAATATCTTCATCTTTTGTGCCGTTGTGTTCTCAAAGTGTGATTAACTCTGACTGCCTGTTGCACTTCCGTAGCTGTACAAGTAAGTCGGGCTGATCTTTGGATGCCAGAAGCACTGTTAGACAACTGGACAGATGCAAGCACACTCCTCACAAACACACTCTGCTGTTTATCCTCCAGGCCCATCAGATCTCGTCCCACCAATTATCCGACAGGGCCCAGCCAACCAGACGCTCGCTTTAGGCTCCAGCGCCCTACTCCAGTGCCATGTGATGGGCAGGCCAATCCCCAGTGTCAGGTGGGAGAAGGATGGGCAAAGCATTCTGAGCGATGACATTCACATAAGCCTAATGGAAAACGGCACTTTACACATCAGCGGCTTGAAGGTATTTGACAGACGCTTCAGACAAAGATGTGAATTGTTTGCTTTGATTAGGGCTGTGAAAAGCGAAAGCTCCCTGGACAGAGAGCCTCTGAGAAAACATTTCAAACTAAGTGAGATGTTCACTAGCACACCTGAAATAATGGTGTCCACTTGAGCGTTTCTTACTCGAGGCAGGGTTTCCATCAACGCATGCAAAACACATTTAGCCACGTAATGTTCATAAATCAATAACCAACAGATCTGATCGCTCAGAGGAGCTCTGCGTACATTTATCTCAAATGTAATTACGCACACAAAATTACACTGATAAAGTGGAAGTGACACTAATCTGGAGTTTCCTTCCAAGTTTGGAGAAAAGAGAAAGATTTGTTTTAATTGATTTTGTCATTCCTTCATCAAGTTGGTTCAGTGGAAAAATAGCTCAAGACGTAAAGCTCTGAGTGTAATACATCTAAACTACCAACCAAATCTGTCATGTCATGATATAGTGTTTGACATAACAGATATATTAGCCTATCAAATAAAGATGTAGGACTGAAAGAATTAATTTGCTAATATAACTCTGTGGAGCTGGTAAAGCAGCCTATCATATATCTTATATCGTAACATAACATATCGGAATCATTGTTATGTGCCAGAATTCAATTCCTGAAATGAAGTAGTAAAAATTATAATGTTATATGTTATATGTTATGTTATGTTATGCTATGTTATATGTTATGTTATGTTATATGTTATTTTAACTATTTTATATACACACATACACATTTTCTGATATTAATTATCAATATTAGTTGTGTTTAATATTAACTGCATTTTATTTGATAAATTAACTTTCATTTTATGGACTGCAATGGATAAATGTTTATCATACACATTCTTGTGTTGAATAATTACAATTACTCTCTTATGAATGTGTTAATTGCAATTCTGTAAATTTCTTTTTCAATCCAAATTCCAGCATCTGGTCAGTTCAATTTAAATTCATACTGAAAGCGAACCAGTTTTAAATGCAGAATTTAAACCCTGATATAACATTCAAAAGAAGTTGTCATTCAAAAATTAGTTTAAGTAACTTGAGAGAAGCCGCTGTGTATTGTACTGCTTTTAATTGCTTCAGATTTCAAGAACATTCCAGTATGAATGCCATCTGTGGTACAAGGTATGCAGAATATAAAACAGCCGTTGAGAATGTCAAAAGTGATCTTAGAGAAGTTCAAACAGTCACGACCTCTAACTAACTGAAAACAAATTGAAATGACTGATCGGCTGAAACAATACATTTGATCCGCATCATTTGGAGAGAAAGAGAAAAGCACACAACTACTTCAGAAACATTGCATGCTAGCAATTATCTTTGTCATCTTTCAGAAATGATTTTGTCTTCTCTGTTGCTAGGAGACCGACTCAGGGACGTACACCTGTGTCGCATCCAGTTCCACTGGTGAGACGAGTTGGAGTGGGACTGTGACAGTGAAAGGTAGCGTACAAGCATTCTTCTCTGTAACACAGCTCTGTATAAGACTTTGAAAAGGCTGATACTTCAAGAAACACATTGTACTGATGATTTCAATGTGCAGTCAGATGTCCTTGAAGAAGAATGCACCCCTGACGCAGTCACATTTGACTCTGTTTCTTGTGTTTAGCGACTGGAACGTCCTCCGTGCCACGGGTCTCGCAGTCCCTGCAGCTGCCTGGTCCTCCTCAGAAGCCCATGGTGACAGATGTGACCTCAAATAGTGTCACTCTCACTTGGCAGCCCAACCCACATGAGGGCGGAGCTGCTGTCACTTCCTATATCATCGAGGCTTTCAGGTTTGTATGTCTCCATTAACACAAAATTACTACTTTTTAAAAAACTTTTCTTTCAATTAAATGGTTGGAAACACTTTACAACAAGGTTCCATTTGTTAACATTAGTTAACTACATTAGGTAACTTGAACTAACAATGACAAATACTTCTAAAGCATTTATTAATCTTAGTTAATCTGATGTTAAATTCAACATTTACTAATGTAGTATTAAAATTAAAAGTTGTATAATAGTAATAGACAGGTGAGCTGAATACAATAATCACAAGCAAGCACTGGGAAACTAGGTCAAACAAGGCACTGAAGACAAAAATCTAACAATACATAGAACACATGTGACAATATGTGTATCACTTGAGCTGTTATTTAGCTAAATCGGCCTTCAGAGGTGGCACTACTTTTCTAGGTGGATAAACATCTGAATATGTCATTCCTGTGTGTGTTTTCCTCAGTGTAAACAACACTTTATGCACATCATGAGAAAGTTATAAGGTTTACTCCAGTGCAGGGCATTGCTCTGTAGACTTCTATTGTAATGCATTACTATACACACTTTCAGCGTCAGAAATCCAATTTTCCATTAAGAGGTTATATTGGCCCCCTGGATTTGATTTTCAGGGGCATTTTTTTCACATTTATGGGGTTGTGTTTATTTCTAACCATATAAAATCCCACTCTGTTATCTTTTTATATCTTTTATAATTGGATGTTAAGGTGTCACCAATAAAACAAAATCAATATTTACTCATATTTTCTGTCATATTGTGTATAACTAGGCCTGGAATAAAATATTAAGAACTATATCAGATGTTACAAACAAGAAAAACAGAGCAACATGTTATGGAGCATTTCTCCTGCCTTTTAAGTTTCAGTGGTATTTTTCCCTGAGCCACTTTTAATTTCTGACCCTGTATGCATTACATATGATTTGTGCTTGTGTTTACAAATTGAGGGCCGAGTTTTATGGTAATCAAAAGCTTGTCACGGAGGCTGTCGATACTATATTGAGTCTGGAATGTTCCTCTACTGTAAAGATTGCACTTTATCTCATATTGGAAAATGCATTCAAGTCAGTTCCTGCATGGATTTAAAGTCTGCTGCACTGCTACATATTAAAAAGAAATATATGAGGAAGGGGGTTCTACACCCTCTCCAGTGGCCTGATGGGTAGAGCGAGTGGCAGACGTTCTCATTATAGTGCCGGTTTTGTTGCAGACGTCATTCACAGTGTCAGAGTGGATGGAAGTTTATGGTAAAGTAAGAGTGAAGCATTGCTCTCTTGCAGGCTGGATGTTCCCTGGGACTGCAGTTAGAATTCAGCAGAACTTGTCCCTCTGGCTCTGTGGAGGTCAGATGAACAGAAGGCCTCTATTATTGTCCCGCCAGGAGAGCAGCAGGGAGGGTGATGCAGGGAGGCGGAGAGTAGAGGCCAAGTCGTTATTTAGCTCTGCTCTGACACCTTGTTAAGAAGACGCTTGGATTTATAGTGCATCTCGCTCTGTTGAGAGGTCACGGTCGTGCGCACAGTCCGAGAAGTCAACTGGGCAGACCTTATGTGCTCACGGTGCATGAAGACAAGGCCAGATCCTCTCTATTGTCCTTCACACACTGCTCCTTGCTCACTTTTCTCATTAACAAAGGCCAATGTGTCCAATTCAGCATGTTAGTGAAGCTTCACATAAGAAATTATAGTCTGTTGGGGAGTAACAAACTTGTTACAAATTTAACTACATTTTTCATTTGCATGACTATAGTGCAGCTGTTTTTGAAAAACTGCAGGTTTTCAAGTAACATGGTGTTTTTTCCACATGTAGCAGTATGGCAAAATAGCAGGTGTTTATATTCTGCGCACAGCCTTACAACTGAGCAAGCAGAGGGAATAAAAACAGGCTCTATTAGAATGACTCTATCTCTCAAATAGAGTTGGGAAGTCAGATTAATTTAGAGAGTCAGATGATTTATTTTATTGAATAAATTATTACTTGGTTAATTACTGCTGTTTATCACTGTAATTCAGTTAGATTTGTCTGTATGCTATATGAGTGTTGTTTAGTTGTAATATTTAGTGTTTAGTATACATTTATGGAGCTATGTGTTAATGTTATAATATTGAAAACAGATTTGTGTATCATATTTGTGTATCATATATAAAGTTTGTGGTCTGTATGAGGTTTTAATGTGTTTGAAATAAGCCTCTTATGCTCAGCAAAGCTGCGTTTATTTAATAAAAAATGCAGTAAAATTGCAAAATATTATTACAATTTAAAATAATCTATTTCAGTATATTTTGAAATGTAATTTATTCCAGTGACAGCAAAGCTGAATTATTCAATGCTGCAAACAATTGTGCTGCTTAATATTTTTTTATGGAATATTTTTTTTCACAATTCTTTGATGAATAAAAAGTTCAAAAGAACAGCATTTATTTGAAATAGAATTATTTAACATAATAAACATAATACATATCATTACTGTCATTTTTGAGCAATTTAATGTGTCCTTGCTAAATAAAAGTTTTAATAAAAAAAATAATAATCTTACTGACCCCAAACCACCACCATATATCTGATATAGATCCCTTATATTTCTTCAGTGTCTTTGTTAGTGGCTTGTAATGTAGCTAACTACTTTTTCTAAAGAGCAGCTTTAATATAGTTTAAATTATGAGTAGCTTGTGACTTGACAAGCTACAGTTTCAAAGTAACTTCACAGAGCTACCAATATAACAATTATTTGAATATCCAAATGCGTATCCTCTGTTGTATGATTGAACCATGACATAATTCAAATGTCTTTTCATGTGTATGGATGAGCATCACACTGATTTTTTTCTGATGGTTAAGGGATATAATTAGGCATGGCGCAAAGCACAGCAATTCACAGCTTTGTGTGATTTAGTTCTTTGATAAAAAGGCATCAGTAGCAAAGATAAATGTTAAATAATTAGATTTATTAATAATGTAATACAGTAATATAGCTCATCAGCTTAAGCTGCAACTTGACACATTAATATAGAATTCAACTGATGTACAGTCAGTGGCTTTAAACATCATTCATTTTGATTGTAAAGCTGGAGACGTGTTTTGTCAATGAGTGTAGAGTTAATTTCCTGTGTCTTATTCCAGTCAGTCAGTGGGCAGCACATGGCAGACTGTAGCTGATCTCGTGAGGCTGGAGAAGCATACAGTGTCTGGACTTTACCCCAACACTGTTTACCTGTTCATCATCCGAGCAGTCAACTCCTTTGGGCTGAGTGACCCCAGCCCCATCTCAGAGCCAGTCCGAACACAAGGTGAGTGTAGTTTCTGGTGTAGCGTGTGTGATGGCTGTTTTTATGGTTTGTGCACATCTGCATAATGTGTGTGTACATTTTTAGATGGTCCCGAAGGTCAGGGAAAAGACCAAGCACATGTGCAGATGGATTTAGGAGGGGTCAGGGTTCGTCTGCAGACACCCAAAGTCTTGAGCCCTACAAGCGTTCAAATCACATGGACTGTGAGTATATGATTTGATGTACTGTATATGTGTCCATAACAGTCCATAAATGATGAGAAATAAGTCAATATAAGTACATATAAGTAGCAAATCAGCATATTAGAATGATTTCTGAAGGATCATGTGACACTGAAGACTGGACTGCTGAAAATTCAGCTTTGCCATCACAGAAATAAATTACATCATATTAAAAATCATTATTAGTATAAATATATCATTTCAACCATCGGTAACAAAATTACATAAGAATGGCCATTCACAAAATCTGAAACTCGTTGTTGATATGTCAATGTTGATATTATTTCAGCTTTACCAGCACCCTCGCTATATTGAAGGCTACAGGCTGTACTACAGGCCTGTGGGGAGCGTGTGGATGATCCAGGACATAAAAGCAGGTCCCCTACACACTGCTGTTCTAACAGAGCTACACAGAGGAAAAGAATACGAGTTCAAAATGAGACCGTATTATAATGAGTTTCAGGGGATTGACAGTGAAATAGCTGTGGTTCGCACTCCTGATGAAGGCAAGACTTATTTTGATATTCAACTCGAGTCTTTAGCTTTTAGTTCGCATGACTTTCATTTTACCCTCAAACTTTTGCTGTAATGTTAATGTTTTGACATTTGCCCATCATATTTCTGCTTTTAGTGCTGAGCGGCCCTCCTCAGGGAGTCAGCGTGGTGCAGTTAAGTAACAGTTCAATCGTGCGAGTGTCCTGGCAGCCTCCTCCCCCTGATGTGCCAGAAGAGCTCATACTAGAATACAGGGTGAGGCCGGTGAAGCCTTAATGTGGAGAGCCTCTCAGTGACCGCTAGGTAAAATGGTAATGGCTGAAGTCTGTATCTGTGTCGTATAGGTGTGGTGTGCAGGAAACGAGTCTCAGCAGATGATCAACAGGAGCGTGGATGGGGATATGCTGTGGGTGATGTTGGATGGGCTGTTGCCCGAGTCAATGTATAGCGTGCAGGTTGCAGCAGTCACAAGTGCAGGAGTGGGCGCTCATAGCCAACCTGTGCTCATCTTCCTGAGTGAGTACCGCCATCATTTCCACTCAGGAACATTTTAAATTAGTAGCTGCTTTTTGTAACACAGTAGAAGGTTTCTATCTGGTCTAAGATGGTCAACAAACCAGTTACCAGGAGGTCATACTAACTTAAGATGGCTGGCTATCTAATGACCAGCTTGGCCAGCTAATGAGTGGCTTGGTTTAACTAATATTCAGCTTCGACCAGCTAATAATCATCTTGGCCAGGTAATGGCCAGATTGAGCCAGCTGAAAACCAGCTCTGACCAGCTAATAACCAACTGTGGCCAATAACTGTTTTGGCCAGCTAATGACTGCCATGGTCCAACTAATAACCAGTTTAGACCTGCTAATAACCATCTTCACCAACTATTGACATGCTTGATCCAACTTACAACCAGCTTAAACTGGCTAGTAACAATCTTGGCCATCTAACAGCCAGACTGAACCAGTTAAAAACCAGCAGTAACCAGTTAGTAACCAGCTTGGACCAATAACCATCTTGGCCAGCTAATGGCTAGCTGAATCCCACTAATAACCCGTTTAGACTGCTAATAACTTGCTTGGACAAGCTAATGGCCATCTTCACCAGCTATTTATAAGCTTGACCCAGCTTATAACCAGGTGGGACCAGCTAATAACCATCTTGGCTAGATAATGACCAGATTAAGCCAGCTAAAAACAGCTTTGACCAGCTAATAGCCTGTTTGGATCATTTAATGACCCATTTGACCAGCTTGGCCAGCTAATGACTGGCCTGATCCAACTATTAACCAGTTTAGACTTCCTAATAACAATTTTAGCTGGCTAATTACCTGCTTGGACAAGCCACTAACCATTTTCACTTGATCCAGCTAATAACTAGTTTGGACCAACTACTGTAATAACTATCTTGGCCAGATACTAGCAAGATTGAACAACAAATTAGTCTTCTTGGACCTGCTTGTCCAGCTAATGGCTGTTTTGTTCCAGCTAATAACCATCTTGGCCAGCTAATGGCTAGATTGAACCAGCTGAAAACCAGCAGTGACCAGCTACTGTAATAACCAGCTTGGACTAGTAACTGTCTTGGCCAGCTAATGACTGGCTTGAGCCAACTAATAACCAGTTTAGACCTGCTAATGACCATTTTGGCTAGCTAATAACCTGCTTGAACAAGCCAAAAACCAAATGCTTGATCCAGCTATTAACTAGTGTTGACCAGCTAAAGGCCAGACTGAACAAGCAATAATCTTCATGGACCAGCTTGTCCAGCTCAAGACCAGTTTGTTCCATCTAATAACTAGCTAGGCCAGCTATTAATCCTGCTACCATATTTTGTGCTGTCCAAAACACAGCTGCCAGTTTAAGCTGGATTTTTCCGGCAGGTTTATAAAAAAATATTTACCGCACACCTCTGATGGTGACACTTATCCCACCTGACAGATTCTAATCTCAGCTTTTACTCGTATTTTATGTTAAGGAATTGAAAATGTTAGGGATTTTCATGCTGTGTGTCAGTTGAAGATAGATGATGGGGGAAATATATTTTGATAAAATGTTTCCTGTATAAGACAAGAAGTATTTACTCTTCTGTCTCTTTTCCGTTTTCACATAATCGCTCTTATTCACTTTTTTCCATTTCCTCCTTATATCTTCTATCAGAAATAGCAATAGATCAGTCCTTGTCAGTGGTGAAGGATGACACTGTCAGCCTATCCGAGCAGATCACAGGGGTGGTCCGTCAACCAGCTTTCATTGCCGGGATTGGTGTATCATCCTGGATGGTTCTAATGGGTTTCAGTACCTGGATCTACTGCAGACACAGGAGGAGGAAAGAACTTGGACACTATACTACTTCCTTTGCATATACGCCCGCAGGTAACCTTCTGTACCATACTAGCACAAAACTAACAATGTGTGCCTCCAAATTATGTTCTCAAAGGAGCTTTTGGGATGATTTCTTTCTCATATTTTTTCTTTAGTTGCACTCTCTCGTGGTGATGGCTCGGATCTTATAAATGGAAGGTTTGTATCAAGGGAGACTTTAAATTGACACAGTATACAATACCGTTCAAAAAGGTCATATCAGAATGATTTCTGAAGGATTATGTAACACTGAAGAATAAATTACATTTTAAAAAACGGTTATTTTAAATTGTAAAAAGTAGTTTTTGATAAAATACATTCAACCTCGGTGAGACTTACTTCAAAAATATATTTTTTTAAATTTTCATGGTACTGTACTGGTTGTGTAAATGTCATATTCATTAAATAGGGCATATTATGAATTGTATTTAATTTTCACATACAAATAGGGGATTTATATAGAGAGAACATGGAAAGTTGTCAGGAAAAAGTAAATAAAAAACTAATATTAAAATGATTATTATTAATTACATTTAAAAATGTATATTGTATTATATTGTAAATATAATAATGTATATATAATCAATATAATATTGTAAGTATTTAATATTAATATTTAATATTAATAATTATTATTGTTTAAAAACAAATTTTTATCAATGTAAAATGTTTCATATTTAATGTAAAATAATTTATTTTAAATTAAATTATTTAATTTCCTTGACAGGCCATGTTTGCTGGAGTCACATTTGGGTAACTACCCTTGGCTGGCTGACTCGTGGCCTACCAGCAACTTCTCTCCAAATGGAAAAGATTCAGTCAACTGCTGTGCAGGCAGACTTGATTCCACAGATCAATACTACAACAGTAAGATCTCTGTCATGGGTGTTCCCCTACATTATGGTACTGTCCCACTTACAAATCATATCTCCTATAACTCATTAATATGTTTTCCAGCTTCAGGATTATCGAATTATCTGAACCACAATGGGAAGTACAGCCCGGCCTCTAATGAAGGTGCCATATACTGTACCATCAACCCAGCTGATGCAGATGGTCATGACGTGTGCAGCCTGTACTCTCAGGGTCCAGACCCGTACACCAGCACGCCAGTCCTCTCCAAAACTGATCTCTACAACATGGAGCAGGACCTGGACCAGTGGAGCCTTCAGTCCAGCCACAGTGGAGCAGAATATGCAAAACTTCAGTATCCAAGAGGCAAAAATGGTAGGAGTGACATTGATTTCAATCATGAGGGTTATGGGATTTGTCCTTTTGGTATTCGGCAGGAATTATGCAGACAGTTTGAATCAACAAGTGCTGCAAAAAATGCTGATTTCAATGTTATGCAGAGGGACTTGAGTTCAGCCTTGTGACTGTTACATGCTGTTTTTCAGCCAAAATGATGACGCAGAAGTCTCTAGGACAAATTTCTTCACCCACTTGGTCTGATGTGCTGTCCCTTCATTCAGCACAAAACAAGGAGCTTCAAAACACAGAAAAAAGACACAGGTAATAGCCATCGCCATACTACGGCAGGACATTGGTACAGTATACGTCCAGATAAGCATGGTAGTTTATGGTAAATGTACAAAAAACACACTGTGCTCATGATGCATGATCAAAAAGCCATGGTAGCATGTCATTGAAATACATTGAAATACTTGTTCAAAAGCCAATGTTAAAGGGTTAGTTCAACCTAAAATCAAAATTATGTCATTAATTACTCACCCTCGTGTTGTTTGAAACCCGTAAGACCTTCGTTCATCTTTGGAACACAATTTAAGATATTTTTGATGAAATCTGAGGGCTCTCTGACCCTCCCATAGACAGCAAGGTAACTACAACGTTCAAGGTCCAGAAAAGTACCAAGATGATCGACAAAGTAGTCCGTGTGACATCAGTGGTTCAACTGTAAAGTTACGAAGCTACGAGAATACTTTTTTGTGCAAAGAAAACAAAAATAACTACTTTATTCCACATTTTCGTCTCTACTGCATCACTTGTGGACGTGCGTTCATGACAGTATCATGACGAGAGCGTGTGGCGGCGCTTCGTGTGTTCATCGTGTGTGGAAGTAGCTTCGTAACTTTACAGTTGAACCACTGATGTCACACGGACTACATTGTCGATCATCTTGGTAATTTTCTGGACCTTGAACGTGGTAGTTACCTTGCTGTCTATGGGAGGGTCAGAGTGCCCTCAGATTTCATAAAAAAAATCTTAAATTGTGTTCCGAAGATGAACGAAGGTCTTACTGGTTTGGTACAACACGAGGGTGAGTAATTAATGACAGAATTTTCTAACGCTTTAATACCAAGTTGTATGTCCAAAAGCTGTGATATAATTTTTTTTAAAAACATGATAATACCACAGTACATGTCCAAAAACTCTGATACCTTGTTAAAAAAACATTGTCATACCAGTTGAATGTCCAAAAATTGTGATAACATTTTTAAAAACATGCTAATGTTGTAAATGTAATATAATGTAAATGTCCATGGACCATGGTACCATGTTGAAATATCATGTTAATACCATGGTAAATGTCAGAAGACCATGGTGATATCATGGTACCATGCTAAAAGACCATGTTGTTTGTTCAAAAACCCATGTTAATATGATGGTGCATGTCCAAAATTAATGATATGACCATGGTATAAGTCCAAAAACTGTGGTAATGCCATGTTACTTTTTGTTAAAGGAATAGTTCACCTTCATGTAATTTCTGTGGAACACATCATGTGAATTGAAGAACTGAAGAATATCCTGGCTGCATCTCAGAAAAAATGCATCCCAAAAGCATCATAAATGTTGACCAGATGACTTGTGGACTATATTACATGTCTTCTGAAGTGATATGAAACAACAACAAACTGAAATTTTAGTTGTTATTCAAGTCACCCAACCATATTTGATTTGACCGCTCAGCATGCATTTACATTTGCATTTAGTCATTTAGCAGATGCTTTTATCCAAAGCGACTTACAAATGAGGACAATAAAAGCAGTCAAAACTAACAAAAGATCAACAATATATAAGTGCAAATGACAAGTCTCGGTTAGCCTCAAATAATTTAAAAACAAATTGCCAATTAACTTTATGTATGTATGTATGCATGTACAATAGTTATTTATTTATGCAAAATAAAAAAAATGTGTATATATATATATACATGGTGTATATATATATATATATATATATACTGTATGTATATATATATATACACATTTTTTTTATTTTGCATAAATAAATAACTATTGTACATGCATACATACATACATAAAGTTAATTGGCAATTTGTTTTTAAATTATTTGGGTAAAAAAAAAATGCCATTTGCTAAAAATATGCACAAAAAAAATTCAATATGCATTTGCATTTTTTTAAACTTTCTATTCTTTACAGAAAACAAATTATCATGGTTTCCACAAAAATATTAAGCAGCACAACTGTTTCCATCATTGATAAAAAAAATTATTGAGCATCAAATCAGCATATTATAATGATTTACGAAGAATCGTGTGACACTAAAGACTGAATTAATGGCTCCTGAAAATACAGCTTTGCCATCACAAGAATAAATTACATTTTAAAATATTTTAAAACAGAAAATGGTTGTAAAAATTGTAATAATATTTCTCTATATTACTGTTTATTTTTGTTTAAATAAAAGCAGCCTTGAGATAATTCTTTCAAAAACTGTTAATAAAAAATTTTGAACTTTGTGTATATACAGTATATATCTATCTCTATTTATATAATATCTTTTCATATCGGTTTTATATCTTTTTTCTTTATTAAAACTGATTTTACTCTGTTCTTGCCATGACAGTATAGCTTTAGAATCTGACATGCCATTAAATGGATAGTTCACGTAAAAATGAAAATTCTGTCATTAATTACTCACCCTCATGTCGTTCTAAACCCGTAAGACCTCCGTTCATCTTCGGAACACAAATTAAGATATTTTTTGATGAATTCTGACAGCTCTCTGACCCTCCCATAGACGGCAACATAATTACCAATATCAAGGTCCAGAAACGTAGCAAGGAGATCGGTAAAATAATCCATGTGACGTCAGGGGTTCAACCATAATTTTACGAAACTACGAGAATACTTTTTGTATGGTAAAGAAACAAAAATAACGACTTTATTCAACAATTCGTCTCCTCCGCGTCACCCTGTAGCGCCATTTTAGAGAGTATCCACTGAACATATGCGCGGATACGTTGTTTTCGCTCAAATCAAATCGTAAACAACAGAATAGCATACACTGTTTATGTTCAGTGGATACTCTCCAAAATGGCGCTAGGGTAACGCAGAGGAGACGAATTGTCGAATAAAGTTGTTATTTTTGTTTTCTTTGCGTACAAAAAGTATTCTCGTAGCTTCGTAAAATTACGGTTGAACCCCTGACGTCACGTGGATTATTTTACCGATCTCCTTGCTACGTTTCTGGACCTTGATCGTGATAATTACATTGCTGTCTATGGGAGGGTCAGAGAGCTCTCAGAATTCATCAAAAATACCTTAATTTGTGTTCCGAAGATGAACGGAGGTCTTAGAGGTTTAGAACGACATGAGGGTGAGTAATTAATGACAGAATTTTCATTTTTGGGTGAACTAACCCTTTAAAAAAAAAACCATTTGTAAACAAAAAACTTAATTGTTCATGTGTTTATTCAACAGGAAAACACAGTGTGCACACAATACACAGTTTGCTCTTTCCAACCCAAAGCTATTAACCAAGACAGAGTCTCTTAATGGCGGCATTCTCAACCACAGTGGTCCTTGGAGAGCTGAAATGAAGGAACTATTCTCCAACACAGGCACAAGTAGGCCCTTCACCGCTGCAAAAATAAGCTACTGTTTTTAATACATTGCTGATGATTATGTATGGAGTACATAATCTTTGTTTACTTTAATCTGCACTGCTATTAGAAGAATATACATCATTCATGTCCTCAGTTCAGAAGCCCAGGCCTAAGAAGAAATCTCAAAAGGATGGCCTTGCGAGACGTGAAGTGTTGAAACCAGGGAGTAAGGACCCACATAGTTAATAAATTATTGACTGAAGTAATTAAAGCAATTGTTCTTCTGTAATAATGGAGTGTATAGATGATCATTCACACTTTTGGTTTGTGCGTTTCTGCAGACCTGCCTCCCCCACCTGAGCCCCCTCCTGTAACGGAGGACCCACTCAAGCACCTGACAGACACACTGGACAATGGCGGGAGCAGGATGCCTCCACACCACAGAGAGAGAAGATCAGACCGCAGAACAGCTGCACAGTGGAGCACGGAAGGTCAGACTTTAGGAATAACAAAAAACTTTAGCTAGTAGTGATTGCAAGTATCACTATTGCTACTAAAATCAGCCCCAAAACACCTTAGCAATAACATAGCAATGCAATAAAATATGGCATGTCATTTTTAAAATAAAATTTTTTAAAACTCCTAAAAATGGCCAGTTTTATGTAAATATAATTTTTTTTAAAAATGTATTTGTATAAAACAGTAGTCGTATATAGATTATGAAATCTAAATCTAAATGTGTGATCTAAATTATCTATTTAAACCTAAATGTTAAATATAAATGCAAATGTTAAATCTTAAACATGTATATCTAAAATATAAATGCTAATTAAATGTTTTTAAAAAAATAATACGGGTTACAAAAATGTTACAACTGCTAAATATGGCAATTTTTGATGCAAAACCTTTTTTTTTTAAATTATGCATTTGTGTAAAGACAATACCTAAAATTATATAATTTAAAATTATATAATTGTTGTATCTAAATCTTCTATTTAAATCTAAAGGTTAAAGCTTAAATATAACAAGTAAATATAAAGGTTGTACATAAAATCTAAACATGTTAAACATGTTATCTAATTGTATCATATATGTATCTAATTGTAAATCTAAAACATAAATGTTAAATATAATATTAAGTATTAATGTTATAAATAAATGTTATAGTGTTATAAATAAAATAAAATACATAAATATAACTACATATCAGTGTGGCAATTTCTAAAATTAAACTGGTTGCAAAAAATATCGTCGTTTT
This sequence comes from Sinocyclocheilus grahami, assembly GCF_001515645.1. NCBI lineage: Eukaryota > Metazoa > Chordata > Actinopteri > Cypriniformes > Cyprinidae > Sinocyclocheilus > Sinocyclocheilus grahami. The sequence goes on from NW_015505412.1 coordinate 3,214,677, forward strand.
ATGCTGTTTTCAAACAATTATGCATTTATGTATTTGATATTTATTTTGATACTAAATATTCTATTTAAATCTAAATGTAAATCTTAAACATCAAAAACTAATATAAATGTTATATATAACATATAAATATAAATGTTAAACCTAAATGTAAAACTAAATTATAAGTTTTAAATATAAAAATTTATTATTGTTTTAAATAAATGTTAAATATAAATATAGATCTTGACATTTATATAAATACAAATCGAAACATTTAGAGAACATGCAAATTAACATCTCTGGGCTGTCTTGACATTGGTTCAGTGTGACATTGAACCCTTTAGCAACTGCGTAGAAACGCCCTGGCAACCATCCACAGTATCATCCATTCTGACATACTAGTATCATAAATGCTAACACCACTCTCATCTTCTTCATAAAATATTGTTGTGACTGATATCAACAAAAACAAATCCACATCTAAACTTCCTAGTAAAAATCTCTTACAACACCTTAGCAACTGCAAGGAAACTCCCTGGCAACCACCCACAGCATAACCCATAGAACCACGCACGGGCAGGCAGCATCTCATATTCTTTATAAAATGTAAAAATATAGTTCTGTGTGTTGCATTTTTGTTTCTCACTCTATATTTGACTGTTTTGACTGTTTCATTGCACAGATGAAGATTTAATCCAGTATTTCAAAGCAAACCTGCTGTCCAGCGGTCAGATGTCAAGCCACTGTTCCCTCTCCAGAAGCTCTGCCTCTCACTCCTCCGCAACCTCGCGTTCCTTGGGGGCAGGAAGGAGGAGAAATGAGGTTAGATGAGTTTGTGTGGGACTGTGTATCTTGCCCGGTCGACACATGGTCTGAATAAGTTCATTAGTCACTGGCCACGCGTGGGGCCTTGGAGCATTGTAGTAAATTAGCAATCGATAAGCTCCAGGACACTCGGCGTGCAGAGCTGGAAGCACACTAAATGAATCAGGCAAATGATTGCATTTCCACTTTTTTTAAAGAACTGTGTTGTCTCATGTGGTCTCCATGGTATTGATATTCCATTGAATATTAAAAATACAACTAATACGTTTGTTTGTTAGAGCTAGGTAGAATATTACTGCATGTTACAGCTTTAATGTGCCAGAACTAGATTGCTTGGCAACAAAATGAAGATTTTATGTCATTTTGGGCTTGTTTATTTTCAGAACATGATATGAGGAGAGAAGGTTGTCCTGTTGTTCACCACTCTACATGCAACATACGCCATGCAGTGTATATGCCTCCGCGCTCTGGTCCTTCACCTGTTTTTTTGTTTGTGTTTTTTTAGAAAGGTTTTTTAAATGATCCATTGTTGTCCTACCTCTGTATGTATATATTTTTACAATGTTTTTATGTGAGGAAAAAGGCATGCCGGAAGGTGGCCATTTTATTATTTATTATTATTTATTGTATTTATTCATTTAAAAAGAAAATCAAATGTTTAAAAAAAAATGACAGAAAATTTTAGATGAACATGATGTTTGAATGTATATGGCGCATACATGTATGCCTCAGTGTCTACATGTAATAAAAAGGTTTCAACATTTTTGTGGACAAATATAACAGATCATCAGGCACAGTCTATGTGAACAAACCATGCAATGATACATTAGTAAGCCTATAGAATACCAAATGTTTGTTGTTGTAAATCCTCGCTAGGACTGTCTCCTTACTATCCTGTGCTCACCTAAAGGGGTTTCTTTTCTCCTGGAGAATGATTCACACCATGTCAGACTGTTTTCCACTGATGCATCAATCATTTGCAGTTTTACATGTTCGGATTGCATACAAAACCCAATAAAACTCATGTTCTAAGACTTGTTTTACAGTACTGTTACTGATATGGATTTCTTTGTCTATTATTTTGTCAATAACTGTGCACTTGGGTTTGGAATTCATGAAAATGTAACACGTAATTCTCATTAGTGTCCATGTTCGCGTGTTCATGAAAGACTGTCGGTCTGTGTATTAAAATGCGGTCACAAATCACGTTTGTACGGCAAAAAATCTGTGAGAAACACAAGAGGAATCCAAAACTCAACAGGAATCCAAGTAATTGTGAATTTCACAGTGATTCATATCGAAATTATTGTATTTTGCCAGCGAAAATTTGCCATTTCAAATCGGATTAAAGTCTGTTAAAACATGCAAATTTGCTGCTTTTTGCTAATCTTTCAATATAAAGCTGATTGGTTTGAAAGTGTAGTAATCATGCAATGGACATATTTTAATTTATCCATTCGCCAGTAGGTGGCGACAAGCGACTGTCTTTTTGAGTGAGTCATGAATTTTTCTTTCAACCAATTTGTTCAAAAGCACTGACTTATTCAGAAACGAAACGTGACCGTTTTCTAAAATTGTTGTAGATGCTGTTCCAAATGCAGCTAATCTTTATGAACGAGTCATTGAATAATTAAATTGGCCCAATGCAGAGAGCCTCACCTGACCATCCAAATTACTATTACAAATGCCTACATCTTTTATTTAGATGCAAATTTTTACAAGCCACTATTTGAATTCCTCTCTTCATAAATTGAATTTACTCCCTGAAATGGCTTATCTGCCGCATAAATAATTTAAACCCTGAAAGACTGTTATTTTGGTGTTGCAGTTGCCAAAATGTAGCTTTAAGGACAAAACATATTTGCTTATAAATAGCATCCACGCAAGAGCATCAACACAGCTGTCCAAAGCAGAAATGTGAATTTTCAGTCGCTTAGAAACAAGCGCAGAAATAGACATGTTTAATGAATACACCAGTCTGTTTTGAGCACATTAACTATGGCCTAGTTAAAGTAGGGTGGTTCAAGTCAAGCCACAAAGATGTGAACCAGTGGTGAATGTGAGTGTGTCTCACATGAGTCCTTCTTCTCTGGAGATCATTTTGAAATTTTAATAAACACTTTCTAACCTCTGAACATTTCTCTATGCCTCTGAATCTGACCCCTCTCACCTCGTGCCATCTAGTCACATTTGAAATCACACAAAGTAGGCAGCAAACTTAATTAACTCACATGTGGTGTATTTAAAACCCTGTGGGCCCCTCTGGGTTTAAAAGAGAAAGAAACATTTGAAAATGTATGCTAGTGTGGACGGGCCGTTGCTGGGATACGTGTGGGTAGTGCTGGGTGGTTCAGTTAAATATGGGTCAGGGAGTGCATCGTCCTGTCCCCACACTCATTTCATATGGAGTCATGTGTTAAGAGAGATGTTTGATGATATGTCAAAGCACATCCCAGTTGGTTCTTTGGGACGGCAGACGTTTAAAACCTCTGCATTGACTGGTGGGGAGTAAAGCTCCATTAATGCAGCACCAAGGATTGATGAAGGCAGTCCATGGATTATTACAAGCAACTTTGCTGGATGAGTTTTGGATAGGAAGAGCTTTTGGTTCAGATTGTATAGCAATAGGTTCAGATCCCTTATAGCTAGGATCTAATCCAGAGAATTTGTGGAAGTGGCTTTAAATAGAGGCCACTTTTTTCTTTAAAGGAACACTCCATTATTTTTGAAAATATGCTCATTTTCCAACTCCCCTAGAGTTAAACAGTTGAGTTTTACTATTTTCGAATCCATTCAGCCGATCTCCGGTTCTGGCGGTAGCACTTTCAGCTGTAGCTTAGCATAGATCATTGAATCTGATTAGACCGTTAGCATCTCGCTCAAAAATGACCAAAGAGTTTCGATATTTTTCCTATTTAAAACTTGACTCTTCTGTAGTTACATCGTGTACCAAGACCGACGGAAAATGAAAAGTTGTGATTTTCTAGGCCGATATGGCTAGGAACTATACTCTCATTCCGGCGTAATAATCAAGGAACTTTGCTGCCGTACCATGGGTGCAGCAGGCGCAATGATATTACGCAGCGCCTGAAAATAGCAGTAGCCCCTCACTGCAGAGCAAAGATCCAGGGGGCAGGGTTGGATCCACATCTAGGTGGTGGAGATGGGTGGGTTTAGGGATCAGGGGGTGAAGACGGGTAGGTTTAGGTATATGTAAGGTGGGAGGAGTTGGATCTGGATCCAACCTCGCCCCCTGGATCTTGTGTTCTGCAGTGAGGACCATCTCGAAAATAGGCTTATTGGAAGTTACCTAGCTGGGGACTATTTTCAGGTGCTGCGTAATATCATTGTGCCTGCTGCAATCATGGTACGGCAGCAAAGTTCCTTGATTATTACGCCGGAATGAGAGTATAGTTCCTAGCCATATCGGCCTAGAAAATCGCAACTTTTCATTTTCCGTCGGTCTTAGTACACGATGTAACTACAGAAGAGTCAAGTTTTAAATATGAAAAATATAGAAACTGTTTGGTCATTTTTGAACGAGATACTAACGGTCTAATCAGATTCAATTATCTATGCTAAGCTACAACTGAAAGTGCTACCGCCAGACCCGGAGATCGGCTGAATGGATTCGAAAACGGTAAAACTCAACTGTTTAACTCTAGGGGAGTTGGAAAATGAGCCTATTTTCAAAAATAGTGGAGTGTTGCTTTTAAGTTTTAATTTTTCATCATACTTTATTATCATAGTCCATTAAAGAAGCATGCCACTTTGTTAAACTAGTTTCAGCTCTTGAAGTTGGAAGTAGCAAAAAATATTTTCGTTTGAACTGATGTAAATCCAAGTGAAATGGACTTTCGAAAAACAAACAAATTTAAGACAGGGTTCTTGCATCACTTTACGATGATAATTCATAATACAGTAACATTAGACTGCTTTTTTCAGCTCTTGCTTCCAATTAAAGTTGTGATAAAAAGTAGGAAGTAAGCACTTTTGTACTTTTACTCAAATCTAATTTATAAAAAGAGTATTTACATTTTCACCGGAGGGTCTCTGTACTTTACTTGATTGGTGTACTTCATATGCACTGTTTATGAGTGCAGTGGATTAAGGTTTTATAATGTAATTTTCAATCCACATTGACAAACCAGAAAAGGGCTGCTTGGCTCTAACTGTGAGTGATTTCCTATTTCAATTAATGTGGATTAACTGAGCTACAGCAAGGCCTCTGCTGGATCATTGTCTAATGAGGAGAAATGACTGACAGAATGCATTATTTGACTCATTTGTAAGTATGGAAAAATGTGCTCTAGAATGTGTAATGAACTTGCATCACTATATGAGATGCAAATAACTGTCACCTTTGATTTTCATTCAAATGTGAATCTGAAAACACAGTTCCAATCACTGGCAGGAGTAACATTAAATAATTTTCCAATTCTGGCTCTGAATTTGCTAGTCTGTATTGACAGACAAGTAAAATCTGTTCCTGATTATGCTGAACACTGAAAGCTGCATGAATAGGATGAGATAAATTCAGCACCTCACTTTACCATTTTAAACTTTCTAATGTTAAGGACCCCTTTTCTAAAAAAAATTTTTTTTTGTATACGGACCCATTAATATTGTAAAAAAATATATCAATAAAAAACAATAAGCATGATATACCGTTTATATTATATATAGAGGTATGTTGTTTGTTTTAAGTTGTTTTATATAAAAAACATTTAAAATATTTATTTATAATAATTTTATTTAACATTGTTATAATTTGTATTATCTATTGTACTAAAAACAAAATAAGTTATTAAAATATTATCTGTAAAACTGTACAATGTAAACCTGAAGAGAAACGGTTTCAGTTAATTCAAGTATATAGTGCTTTTCACAGTAAATTTTCATTTTTTTTATTTACCAGAGCGCAAACTTCAAAAACGACTCCAAAAACTCAAAATCCCCTAACAATGCGGAGGAGTGATTAAAAACAAGAAACCATGAGAATCTGTCTTCAACTAATGGTAGATTGATGGTTTTGCACTCTACATATGGCATGGACACGACTGGTCAAGATCAGAGTTGAGTGAGTTCAAACCAGATGGTCAGGACACAGCAACAAGTCTCACACTCCAGACCTCAATGATAATTATGATCGTGAAATAGAGATATTAAGAAAAACATAGCAAGCCAGCCCAAGCCTGTTTTCCTGGTTTAAGCTGGTTCTAAGATGTTGTGTAACAGTTGTTAGCATGGCCCAAATCTCTCTAAAACCAGCATCCAGCATTAAAAAAAACATCCCATCCTCACCATGCTAGGGGAAAGCGGAAAAACAATTCAGGCTGGTTTAAGTCATTTTTCAACAGGTATATTTCAAAAGTCTTGTAAAATCCAGCTCTTATTCCTTATTAGCACTACTTGCATATTCAGCATTTGAGCTAATGTTTGCACTCTTGAAAAAGCACTGGGAGAAGATTGGAAACTCAACTGCTTGAAGCCATTGTTTCAGTTGTAAAATGGATTTAGACGAGCACAAATCTAATTAGTCAATTAGCTAGCCAGCAGCACAGATCCACAGTGACGTTTAGCCTAATGAATCCGCCACACTGCGTTGTTTGCCACGGTTCCCTCAGCACTCTGAAATGAACCGTGTGTCCCAAAATGAGCTTTCAGCACCTCAGAAGCCATTCAGACAGACACAGGAGGATTACAGAGACTGTGATCATTTAGCTCTTGTTGCGTCATTCCAAAATCAACAATGGATGATGTCATGATGCATTACTTGCTATGCTGAGGGCATCTGTCTTGTACAGTTTCACCCCTGGGATCAGAGAAAATGAAGCTTGTATAATGGAGGAGTGAGTTAATACTGCATCACAAACTCTTCAATTATACAAGCTCAGTTTTCTTTATATGTTCACAAAAAAGGTATGATTTCATTAAACAAAGAACAAAACAAAACAGAAATAAAACAATATATAAAGTACAGTAACATTGCATAGGACCTTAATACACAATACAAAATACAAAAAAAGTATTTAAAGAGATCTAATAACCATCCGTTTCATTTCAAGCCAGATATAGTACAGAGAAAAGGCCTTATATACCCAGTCATTTCCTCCTATTCATTTATTATAATTAGTATTAATTAATTATTATATGAATTAAGCATTAATTGTATTAAAAGTGAATTATTTATTAATTAATTTGTTCAGATATTATAACCATGTCTTGTTGACATACAACGCATTGCATTTAAAAACACCAGATGCAGCACAGAAAAGGAAATGAATGCAATGTCTGCTTTCATGGGACAAAATTACATCATGGTAATTCTTCATGAAACTGTGGGGCACTCATGCGGATGTTCTCATCTAGCGCATATTTTTATAGGAAAAAAAAAGTGGAACGGCAAAATAGGTTTTGTGCAAACGCCCTTCAAATAGAGGTCATTGCTGTTTCATGTTTCTGTGTGTTCTTTGGATGGAGGTCTATACTGGGATTTTAAATCTACCATAACAAAACATTTTTGCGTAATATGACTTTTTTTTTTTTTTTTTGTATTTCCACACTCCAAGTTAGCATCACCTGCTTCCATCGACAAAACAACCCAACAGAAATTTTCCATTGGCTTTCAGATTATTGCAGAAAATAAGCTCTGTGACTAAGATTATGATTCACACACGTTTTGTTCATCATGTTTATAACCTTCAGAAACAAACACAACTTTAATGAATTTTGAAGCCTAAATACAATCACCAGAAGTAAAAATCTAAACCTAGGATATAAACAAACTCTAGTCACTTCACCACCATTAAGCTTTCGACAACTCTTTCAGTCTCTATTTAAAAACATTTTTCCTGAAAGTTTGAGTTAGAATCCCCGCAAACATGTCCTTGCGGGGTGGGCTAGGGCCAGCCCACACCAAACCAAAACAGGCCCAGTGCGGGCTTGCCCAGGTGAGGCCCACGGCTTTGGGCTCACCGCAGGCTCTCTGTGAGCAGGCCACACTAGCGGACTGCCCACATTAATCCCATGATGGCCCAGTGTGGGCCCAGAGCAACTTTTGTATCCTTTGGGCCCATGCAGGTTTTGTGTCGGCAGCCCTGTAATGCAACTAGGAGAATACAAACAACATTGACTGGCCATTCTTTAGCCACTCAATTGAAGTGGAATGGCACAAACCAAAAGAGACCTTTTCAGAATCTGTTGTTTCATATAGGCCAGGGATCCTCAAATCTGGCTCAGGAGATCCACTTTCCTGCAGAATTTACACCTGAGCATGCTAATCAGTGTCTTCAGGATCATTAGAAAATCACAGTTGGGTGAATTTGCTCAAAGTTGGAGCTAAACTCTGCAGGAAAGTGGATCTCACGAGCCATATTTGAGGTGTAACAGACATGAGCCTATTAATAAGAATTTTGTGGGCAGTTTTCTTCCTTACCACTAGAGGTGCTAGAGTGTTTTAGGTTTCCTTAAGTAAAGCCATGTGTGTAGAGGGAGTTAGCAATAACAAGCAGCAGTAGTCAGCATGGCTCACCAGCTGAACACATTGTGCTGTGTCCTGGTTGGGAAATGTGTCATTTCAAGCCCAGTCTAAAGTAAGGAGTTGTTGTTGTTTTTTGCTGGTTTTTAAAGTGTACATTGCTGATGTTTTTTGCAGAGATGTTACATGTATGTATGGCCTATGTTTGGATTGAAGCAAAGAGTTTAAGACTGTGTATTTGTATGCATTTTAGAAGGACTCTTTATTGGTGAGGTACCACATCATGGTCCAGTTTGAATATGGATTTAAAGTTCTTTTCGACGTGGGACCATAGTGGGACCATATTCTGGACTATTTTTGATTGTTCATGGTTAGGAAGAGTCTGGTGTTTGAGAGCCGTGGCGTGTCATTATAAGAGGTTGGATTATTAATTTGCTATCAGCCATCTTCAGCTATGGACAGTGTTTGGACATTGATGTAGGCTACTACAGATGAGACTTTCGCACACATCAACTTTCACATGACGAAATCCTACAGTCTTACATTGCTTTGTTTGCTTTCTTTTGCACTTTTGAGTATTTACATTTTTGGCTATATGTAGCTGTATTAACCTGAACTGAATGTTTTCTGTTTTGTATTTAATAAATTGATTTGAAATCCCTTTGACTACTGTACATTTTTGACAATACAGACATTAGTTATGTGGTGACTGCATCCATTTAAGATGTATAATAACTGTTTTTTTTCCGAAATACTTAAGTTATAGTAGCTGGAAAGTATTTAAATTGAAACAGATGTATTGTTGTAGATTAATAGTGCGGGCCTTGTGTGGGCATAGTGAGGGCTTCCTGGGGGCTAAGTGAGGGCTGCCCGTGCAGGGCCAGAACTAAGGGGCCAACGTTTTGCCAATGAGCAAATTCTCAGGGGCCCTGCGCTGGCAGCCCGCTGGGGGCCCTAAGGCTAGCCCTAAGTGGGCCTGTAAAGGGCCAGTGCAGGTTTGTTTGCAGGGATATGTTGCAAGGGCGTGATTCGAAACACAAAAAGGCTGTAAAAGCAGACTTTTAAGTTTACTTGTTCGGTGTGATGATGTTTAAAGGGGTCATATGATGTTGCTAAAAAGAACAGTATTTTGTGTATTTGGTGTAATGAAATGTGTTTATGCGGTTTAAGGTTAAAAAAACACATAATTTTCCACATACTGTACATAATTTTTCTCCTCTATGCCCCGCCTTTCTGAACCGCGTAGATTTTTACAAAGCTCATCGGTCTGAAAAAGCGAGGTGTGCTCTGATTGGCCGGCTATCCAGTGCGTTGTGATTGGCCGAATACCTCAAGCGTGAGACTGAAATGTTACGCTCCTCACTATACTGTGATGATGCCCTGTCAGGCCGGAGCGATGATTAAAAAACATGAAACCCCATTATAAACTAGGCATTCGTTGCATCCAGTGGGGACATAATTATGGATTATAATGACTTATACTGTCTTTTTACGCATTGTGTTGTGTTGCATCGCGCCGCGTAAACATAAAACCATGTCTGCATTTGTGATCGGAGAAATGACAAACAACAAGCCCTACTCTACACTGCCCAAAAAACTCACTTTAAATATATATAAAAACTTTAAATATAAAAAACATACTTACAGTCTGTGAGTCAGAACAGCCGGCATTGTAGTCTACTCTACCAGGATCAGGAAACAGTCCTCCATAAAATGTGCTGCACACATCTGAATATTTGGGTTGAACTGTTCTGGAACAGTGTTGTAAATACAACTTAACCACTGATTTCTAGTCGTGTCCATTTTTGGAAGACCAAACAAAGTAGTTTCGCTTTCACAACGAAACGCCGTAACACACGGCGGCCTACAGTGAGCAGAGGCCGGGGGCTAGCGTGAGGAACAGTGGGAGGGTTAGAGTGAGCAGAGGCGGGTGGGCTTGAGAACAAGTAAAGCTTTTAAAAAAATAGTAGTACTGATGTATTTTATGTCGTAGAATACTTAGAAACTTAAAACCTTATTGCATGCATTTAAACAAAAACCCAAAAAACCCATTGACTTTGGGACGGTGGAACCGGAAGTGCTAAAATGTTAACAAGTTGCCAGGCTTTGACCTATGTAGTCTCTGCTGCCTCCTTTAAATCTAAGTAATGCTGTAGAACTATTAATCATGTAAGCAGTATGCTTTATGAATATGGTGTGGGCAGCGGTGGAACTTGCACCATAACTTTTGCATACCTGACTGAGCCAAAACATGTTTGATATGTAAATATTGCAGGACAGAATTGCTTGAAGACAGAAAACACAGAAGTATCCCTTACAGAGACACTATGAGGAGAATGTCGGTATGGTGGGTGAGTATTTAGAGAATTACAAGCACTACTATCACTTACCAGAGCAGACATGCTGTTGAAAAGAGAGGCGGGAAACCCCACATATCAACACTCATATCATATATGATCAATATCAATAAGAGGATATCCTCTTATTCCCTCGGCCACTTGGCCATGGATGTACATAGAAAGAGTTTAAAGTGCTGCGGTCGCCCTGTTTTATCCTATTTTTGGTAAAAAGTCACCCTCTGCTGGTTGTAAAATGTACACATCCAGTAGAAACTAGAAACCTTTTGACCCCAAAAGCTGCTTTTGGCTGTAATAGCACCACTTTATGGCTCTCTAATCCTCTTACAAATACAAAGATAAACATAACCAAACCTTCACCTTCTCTCCTGGAAAATATCTTAATCATTCAAGTGTAAATGGCACATTTACTAAGTTCCAGCTGCTATTATGTTCAATGTCCTGCAGAGGATTTATGTTTTATTAGTTCCTGTGGGCAGATGAGGTCTATTTTTATCTGTTCATTACTTTCTATTTTCAGTCTACTGCATTACTTTAATGTGAAGGCTCTAGGTGGCATCTAATGTCTAAGTGGACATGGAGCTTTCAGGGGAGACACGATGTTCACTTAATGGATTCTTAACCTTTTAGGAGAGTTTAATACTCCACTAACAAGAAGCTCTTAAAATAAAGGCCCAGCAGTAGAAATGTAGTAGAGCGAATGGATAAATAATAACTGTGTAGTCCTTGGGGGGGGGGGGTTATGACATAAAACATAAAAACACATGTTTTATGTTATTTTATATTTTTTTAAATCATATATTTCATATATTATTGCTGTAAAATCAATTTTAAAAAAGTATATAAATGATGGTAATATGTCCTTGAATTAACAGAAAGAAGAAAAACAAATATTATAATGAAAAACAAGAATTAGACATGTTTTTTACAATTTCCCGAATAAAATGCTTGTACATTTTTTAACATGTTTTATGTCATTTTATATTTTTTAACATGTTTTATGTTATTTTATATTTTTTAAAATCATATATTTCATATATTATTGCTGTAAAATCAATTTTAAAAAAGTATATAAATGATGGTAATATGTCCTTGAATTAACAGAAAGAAGAAAAACAAATATTATAATGAAAAACAAGAATTAGACATGTTTTTTACAATTTCCCGAATAAAATGCTTGTACATTTTTTAACATGTTTTATGTCATTTTATATTTTTTAACATGTTTTATGTTATTTTATATTTTTTAAAATCATATATTTCATATATTATTGCTGTAAAATCAATTTTAAAAAAGTATATAAATGATGGTAATATGTCCTTGAATTAACAGAAAGAAGAAAAACAAATATTATAATGAAAAACAAGAATTAGACATGTTTTTTACAATTTCCCGAATAAAATGCTTGTCATTTTGCTATGATGTTTCTGTATTGTCAGTTGAAAGTACTTTGTCATCAGTATTAGTGACACTACTGTTAAATAGTTTTGTATTTTCAGCAGATTCTCTTGCACTCATGTGGCCTCTCTGATTGGCTGCTGGTCTGACAGCTCTTTTGTTCATCTCCGCTCTCCACCCAGCTCCTGTGCACCCACAAAAAAATAACGGCCAATAGCTCATGGAAATCTGCCTGCCTTGGCATAATTGAGCTTCACACTATTCAGTCTGATACAATTTTGGGGGAAAAAAGAGGTAGGTTATTATTATTTTTTTTCATATTGTATGTTGATTTCTTGTTGTGACTTGAGTTTTTAAATCCCTTCACACTGTACAAAAGATGATTTTAGGGCATCAATCACATTTATCTAGTCACAGCTGATGTGATGGGGTTTAAATGCTGTCCATTTGTGTGTAAATAGTGTTCACAAACTAATTTATCTTTATTTATACAAGAAAATAAGACATTTAAAATCCTTAATTAGAAATGATTTAGCTAAGACCAGACAAGATCCAAATGATTGTAACATAATGAATTTTGAATTTAGCTTGTTCAGAATTTTTTTTAAACAGTTCTTTTGAATTTAATTGTAATTTTACTTAATTTCAATTTAACTTAAGCTCTGCCTTTTTTATGGTAAAATTGATAAGCACTGTTGTTGTTCGCTAATTCCATTAATTAAAATAAAGATGAAATAAAATATGTTAGATGAGAAATTTAAGAAAACCTTAATAACAATTAGAAATGGACTGAAACGGAAAGAAACCGAAATAATAAAAAAATAAAACTAATAAAAATGGCAAAAGCACTAAAAATTGCTCAAACTTAAACTAAAATTAAATTGAAAACGGAAATATAAAAATAAAAGATCAAAAATAAAAAAAACGTTTAAATCTAAAATTAAAGTATGTTTAAAAACTGTTTAAATATGTTTGAAAAATACCTTGAATTAATTTTAGTATTGACTCATATTTTGTCAGTGTGTCTGTAGGTGCAAGATGTACAGCTTTATGGGAGGTGGATTGTTTTGTGCAGGAGTGGGAAATATACTCCTGGTGATCTCCACTGCCACCGATTACTGGATACAGTACCGCCAGTCCAGCAGTTACATGCATCAGGGCCTGTGGCGCTACTGTGTACCTGGAAAATGCATGACATATACAGACAGCATCGGTTAGACGTCACAGCACGGACACAAGATATATACATTAGAATATTGTACAAAGTTCAAAAATCACAACTAATCTCTGGTTCCATTTGAATAGCATATTGGGATGCCACCCGGGCCTTCATGATCCTGGCCGTCTTAGCTTGTTTCTTTGGCATTATCATTGGTGTCATGGCTTTCATCAATTACTCCTCCTTTAACGGTTTTGACAAAATCTTTGCTGCAGGAATTCTCTATTTCATTTCATGTAAGAATGTCCAATCCTAAAAATAACATGAATAAGTTAAATTATTCTTATATATCTAAACTGACTGTACTGTATGTGAAGTCATTGTTTATTTGCATTGTACATCCCAGGCTTCTTTGTGTTGCTGGCTATGGCTGTCTACACTGGGATGACAGTCAACTACTATGGAAAACGTTATGGGAACTGGCGGTTCTCGTGGTCGTACATAATGGGTTGGGTTTCTGTGGTGCTCACTTTCTTTTCAGGTATACTTTATGTTAACATGAATTGAATATTCCGCAAACACAAAGTCAATGAAAGCACATGTAGTTGGTTACTACAGAAAAAAAATGTGTGGATAGAAGTGCATTTAAAACAAAAGTCTATGGGGCAAGTGTAGCCTATAACAGTTGCCCATAGACATTCATTGTAAGTGTCCGTTTTTACAAACTGAGGTAAGTGTCAACAATATTTTTGTGGTACTCAGCAAAATCCACAGCATTTAACCTGGGATATTCTTTTAAAAACAAGCATTAATCCAACTAAATGTAAATGTTAAATCATGTCAACATGGTCAGTGTCTTTCAGTAATGAATAAAGTTGTTGCTAATGTAGTAGTTGTTAACATTCCTTGCCTTTCTCTTGCAGGGATCTTCTATATGTGTGCTTACCGGATGTATGAACCAAGAGGCTCCATGTCACGCTGATGCTTCTCATCTTAGATCTGCAATTTGATCCATTCAGTCTGAATGTGAACCATCATCCCTGATCCCTTTATTTTTGACCTCAGTTATCGTTCATTTTAAAATCACACAACACAAAGTAATAAATGACTAAAACAACATTTAGAAAAACTTGCTTTTATGGTGCAATTTGGATAATTACATTTCTTGTGGAATTTCATCTGCATTTAAGGTTTCCAAAACTACCTCTCAAAAGTCTTGGGTCAGTGTGATTTTCTAAATGCTTTTGAAATTAGTCTCTTATGTTTGCCAAGGCTGCATTTATTTGATAAAAAATACAATAAAACAGTAATATTGTTAAGTATTTTTATAATTTCAAACATTGGGTTTTTTATACATTGTAAATTTAATTTATTACGTCAAAGTTGAATTTTCAGCAGCCATTATCATATCTTCATGTGATCCTTAAGAAATCATTTTAATATGCAATAAACATTTCTTAGTATTTTCAATGTTACAATAATATATAAGGAACTCCCTTACCAAAAAGTAGTATACTTCAAGTTTATTTTATTAAGTATACTTAAGTAAAGTTCAAGTATATTTTTAAGTATACTTTATGTAGTAAGTATACAAATATCAGTGTACTAGTAGTATACTTGTAAGTGTACTATTTCGATACTCCTTGGGACTAAATTGGCCCACTTTCTAGTATATAAAAGTATACTTTTAAGTATACTTTAAGTATAACAGTCGTAAACTTTAAGTACACAACTAGTTTACAACAATATTTTTAGCTTGTACTGCAACTATACTAAAAGTGAACTTATAGGTATACTGATAGTTTACTAATTAAATACTTGTAGTAGCATTTTTAGTACACTTTGAACTATAGTCTTAGTAAACTACTAGTTTAGTAGTTTTGTACTGCAAGTATACTCGTAAGTTTTCTTTAAGTGAACTTTACATCATACTTTAAGTATACTACTATGTCC
>NW_015505412.1:3245629-3289107 GCF_001515645.1 Sinocyclocheilus grahami
ACCCTCTGCTGGTTGTAAAATGTACACATCCAGTAGAAACTAGAAACCTTTTGACCCCAAAAGCTGCTTTTGGCTGTAATAGCACCACTTTATGGCTCTCTAATCCTCTTACAAATACAAAGATAAACATAACCAAACCTTCACCTTCTCTCCTGGAAAATATCTTAATCATTCAAGTGTAAATGGCACATTTACTAAGTTCCAGCTGCTATTATGTTCAATGTCCTGCAGAGGATTTATGTTTTATTAGTTCCTGTGGGCAGATGAGGTCTATTTTTATCTGTTCATTACTTTCTATTTTCAGTCTACTGCATTACTTTAATGTGAAGGCTCTAGGTGGCATCTAATGTCTAAGTGGACATGGAGCTTTCAGGGGAGACACGATGTTCACTTAATGGATTCTTAACCTTTTAGGAGAGTTTAATACTCCACTAACAAGAAGCTCTTAAAATAAAGGCCCAGCAGTAGAAATGTAGTAGAGCGAATGGATAAATAATAACTGTGTAGTCCTTGGGGGGGGGGGGTTATGACATAAAACATAAAAACACATGTTTTATGTTATTTTATATTTTTTTAAATCATATATTTCATATATTATTGCTGTAAAATCAATTTTTAAAAAAGTATATAAATGATGGTAATATGTCCTTGAATTAACAGAAAGAAGAAAAACAAATATTATAATGAAAAACAAGAATTAGACATGTTTTTTAC
Organism: Sinocyclocheilus grahami; assembly: GCF_001515645.1. Lineage (NCBI taxonomy): Eukaryota > Metazoa > Chordata > Actinopteri > Cypriniformes > Cyprinidae > Sinocyclocheilus > Sinocyclocheilus grahami. The sequence goes on from NW_015505412.1 coordinate 3,246,344, forward strand.
AATTTCCCGAATAAAATGCTTGTACATTTTTTAACATGTTTTATGTCATTTTATATTTTTTAACATGTTTTATGTTATTTTATATTTTTTAAAATCATATATTTCATATATTATTGCTGTAAAATCAATTTTAAAAAAGTATATAAATGATGGTAATATGTCCTTGAATTAACAGAAAGAAGAAAAACAAATATTATAATGAAAAACAAGAATTAGACATGTTTTTTACAATTTCCCGAATAAAATGCTTGTCATTTTGCTATGATGTTTCTGTATTGTCAGTTGAAAGTACTTTGTCATCAGTATTAGTGACACTACTGTTAAATAGTTTTGTATTTTCAGCAGATTCTCTTGCACTCATGTGGCCTCTCTGATTGGCTGCTGGTCTGACAGCTCTTTTGTTCATCTCCGCTCTCCACCCAGCTCCTGTGCACCCACAAAAAAATAACGGCCAATAGCTCATGGAAATCTGCCTGCCTTGGCATAATTGAGCTTCACACTATTCAGTCTGATACAATTTTGGGGGAAAAAAGAGGTAGGTTATTATTATTTTTTTTCATATTGTATGTTGATTTCTTGTTGTGACTTGAGTTTTTAAATCCCTTCACACTGTACAAAAGATGATTTTAGGGCATCAATCACATTTATCTAGTCACAGCTGATGTGATGGGGTTTAAATGCTGTCCATTTGTGTGTAAATAGTGTTCACAAACTAATTTATCTTTATTTATACAAGAAAATAAGACATTTAAAATCCTTAATTAGAAATGATTTAGCTAAGACCAGACAAGATCCAAATGATTGTAACATAATGAATTTTGAATTTAGCTTGTTCAGAATTTTTTTTAAACAGTTCTTTTGAATTTAATTGTAATTTTACTTAATTTCAATTTAACTTAAGCTCTGCCTTTTTTATGGTAAAATTGATAAGCACTGTTGTTGTTCGCTAATTCCATTAATTAAAATAAAGATGAAATAAAATATGTTAGATGAGAAATTTAAGAAAACCTTAATAACAATTAGAAATGGACTGAAACGGAAAGAAACCGAAATAATAAAAAAATAAAACTAATAAAAATGGCAAAAGCACTAAAAATTGCTCAAACTTAAACTAAAATTAAATTGAAAACGGAAATATAAAAATAAAAGATCAAAAATAAAAAAAACGTTTAAATCTAAAATTAAAGTATGTTTAAAAACTGTTTAAATATGTTTGAAAAATACCTTGAATTAATTTTAGTATTGACTCATATTTTGTCAGTGTGTCTGTAGGTGCAAGATGTACAGCTTTATGGGAGGTGGATTGTTTTGTGCAGGAGTGGGAAATATACTCCTGGTGATCTCCACTGCCACCGATTACTGGATACAGTACCGCCAGTCCAGCAGTTACATGCATCAGGGCCTGTGGCGCTACTGTGTACCTGGAAAATGCATGACATATACAGACAGCATCGGTTAGACGTCACAGCACGGACACAAGATATATACATTAGAATATTGTACAAAGTTCAAAAATCACAACTAATCTCTGGTTCCATTTGAATAGCATATTGGGATGCCACCCGGGCCTTCATGATCCTGGCCGTCTTAGCTTGTTTCTTTGGCATTATCATTGGTGTCATGGCTTTCATCAATTACTCCTCCTTTAACGGTTTTGACAAAATCTTTGCTGCAGGAATTCTCTATTTCATTTCATGTAAGAATGTCTATACATCCAATACTAAAAATAACATTACTAAGTTGAATTATTCCTATATATCTATACTGACTGTATGTGAAGTCATTGTTTTTTGCTAATCTGAGTTGGATTTTGTGGTTGTACCTTCCAGGCTTCTTTGTGCTGCTGGCTATGGCTGTCTACACTGGGATGACAGTCAACTACTATGGAAAACGTTATGGGAACTGGCGGTTCTCGTGGTCGTACATAATGGGTTGGGTTTCTGTGGTGCTCACTTTCTTTTCAGGTATACTTTATGTTAACATGAATTGAATATTCCGCAAACACAAAGTCAATGAAAGCACATGTAGTTGGTTACTACAGAAAAAAAATGTGTGGATAGAAGTGCATTTAAAACAAAAGTCTATGGGGCAAGTGTAGCCTATAACAGTTGCCCATAGACATTCATTGTAAGTGTCCGTTTTTACAAACTGAGGTAAGTGTCAACAATATTTTTGTGGTACTCAGCAAAATCCACAGCATTTAACCTGGGATATTCTTTTAAAAACAAGCATTAATCCAACTAAATGTAAATGTTAAATCATGTCAACATGGTCAGTGTCTTTCAGTAATGAATAAAGTTGTTGCTAATGTAGTAGTTGTTAACATTCCTTGCCTTTCTCTTGCAGGGATCTTCTATATGTGTGCTTACCGGATGTATGAACCAAGAGGCTCCATGTCACGCTGATGCTTCTCATCTTAGATCTGCAATTTGATCCATTCAGTCTGAATGTGAACCATCATCCCTGATCCCTTTATTTTTGACCTCAGTTATCGTTCATTTTAAAATCACACAACACAAAGTAATAAATGACTAAAACAACATTTAGAAAAACTTGCTTTTATGGTGCAATTTGGATAATTACATTTCTTGTGGAATTTCATCTGCATTTAAGGTTTCCAAAACTACCTCTCAAAAGTCTTGGGTCAGTGTGATTTTCTAAATGCTTTTGAAATTAGTCTCTTATGTTTGCCAAGGCTGCATTTATTTGATAAAAAATACAATAAAACAGTAATATTGTTAAGTATTTTTATAATTTCAAACATTGGGTTTTTTATACATTGTAAATTTAATTTATTACGTCAAAGTTGAATTTTCAGCAGCCATTATCATATCTTCATGTGATCCTTAAGAAATCATTTTAATATGCAATAAACATTTCTTAGTATTTTCAATGTTACAATAATATATAAGGAACTCCCTTACCAAAAAGTAGTATACTTCAAGTTTATTTTATTAAGTATACTTAAGTAAAGTTCAAGTATATTTTTAAGTATACTTTATGTAGTAAGTATACAAATATCAGTGTACTAGTAGTATACTTGTAAGTGTACTATTTCGATACTCCTTGGGACTAAATTGGCCCACTTTCTAGTATATATAGCACAATTATAGCTAAAATATATTTAGACTTTTTCTAAATAGGCTATGTCAAGTATACTTAAATGTCATTTTAAGTATATTTCTGAGAAGTACATAAAAAGTAGACTAAAAGTATACTTTCCTATTTTTTTTAGTTTAAAAGAAGTATACTAATAGCACACTTGAATAAACTTTTTTCGTAAGGGCTGTGACACATTTTTGCAGGATTCTTTGATAAATATGAAGTTGAATAGCAATTATTTGAAATAAATCCTTCGTAAATATATATTTTGTCTTTACTGTCACTTTTGATCAATTTAATACATCTTGCTGAATAAAATTAATTTCTTTTAAATCAAAATCTTACTGACCCAAACTTTTGAACAGTAGAGAGTATTTAATCCGTTTACACTGCAACAACTGTACCAGGTCGACTTTATTTCAAACTTTATTTTAAGGAAGAACCAAGAACACACAGCATTCACTTTGTGAACAGCAAATATTTTATTGTCAGTGTTCGAATGAACCAGAATGTGATGCATATGCAGCATTTTTAGCATAAGTTCAACACAAAAACAAAAACATGCTGCTCAAAACAGCTACAAAGCAAACTGGTAATAAATGCTCAACTCACAACAGGTCTGAAATAAATCTTTGAGAAGCATGCAAAAGAGGAAACATACTTATACGTATTAAAGTGCTCCAAAACAACACAGCAAGGTGCTTCAAACAGTGATACACTTTATGAATGATTTAATCAACTTCTTCAATAGTTGGTCCAGAGGATCCACCTCCACCAGTGGCACCTCCAGCTCCTGGGAAGCCTCCAGGCATTCCTTCTGGCATCCCACCAGTGCTCTGGTACAGTTTGGTGATGATAGGGTTGCACACCTTCTCTAGTTCCTTCTGCTGATGCTCAAACTCGTCCTTCTCAGCTGTCTGGTACAGAAATGACAAGTGGAAGTGAGTAAGTACTACAGATGCATGAAGATCTCAGACAATCAACATCTCAGACAAAAAAAAGTTGAGAACCATACCTGGTTTTTGTCCAGCCAGCTTATCACCTCATTGCACTTGTCAAGGATCTTCTGCTTGTCCTCATCACTAATCTTGCCCTTCAGTTTCTCATCTTCAACTGTGGACTTCATGTTGAAGGCATACGACTCAAGGCCGTTCTTGGCAGCAACCTTTTCTCTTTGGACATCATCCTCAGCCTTGTACTTCTCAGCTTCCTGGACCATGCGCTCAATGTCCTCCTTGCTTAGACGTCCTGGAAATGTTGGGACCGTTGATTAGGATTTAGGTTTTAAATATTATAAGACACTCAGGGGCTCAAGAGTTATGTTACCTTTGTCATTGGTGATGGTGATCTTGTTCTCCTTGCCGGTGCTCTTGTCTACAGCGGAGACATTCATGATGCCATTGGCATCAATGTCAAAGGTTACTTCAATCTGGGGGACGCCACGCGGAGCAGGAGGGATACCCGTCAGCTCAAACTTTCCCAGCAAGTTATTGTCCTTAGTCATGGCTCTTTCACCCTCATACACCTAGTAGAATACAATAACCGTGAAACTTTGCCATGGACAAAGACAAAAAAAAAAGGGCACACAGATCATCTGCTCACCTGAATGAGGACACCAGGCTGGTTGTCGGAGTAGGTGGTGAAGGTCTGTGTTTGTTTGGTTGGGATGGTAGTGTTACGTTTGATCAGGATGGTCATAACGCCACCAGCAGTCTCAATTCCCAAGGACAGAGGAGTAACATCCAGAAGCAACAGGTCTTGGACATTCTCAGACTTATCTCCAGACAAAATGGCTGCCTGGACAGCTATATAAAAGAAATATGTCTCTAACAGGACATTCAGGGAAGAATAGGACAATCAGAATGATGTCCATTTTGATTACCTGCTCCATATGCGACAGCCTCATCCGGATTGATGCTCTTGTTCAGTTCCTTCCCATTGAAGAAGTCCTGCAGCAGCTTTTGGATCTTTGGGATACGGGTGGATCCTCCAACAAGGACAATGTCATGAACCTGAGACTTGTCCAGTTTAGCATCACGAAGGGATTTCTCAACCGGATCCAACGTGCCACGGAAGAGATCGGCATTGAGCTCTTCAAAACGAGCCCTTGTGATTGAAGTGTAGAAATCGATTCCCTCATAAAGAGAGTCGATTTCAATGCTGGCCTGAGTACTGGAGGACAAAGTGCGTTTCGCCCTCTCGCACGCTGTGTGCAGCCGACGGACGGCCCTCTTGTTGTCACTGATGTCCTTTTTGTACTTGCGCTTGAACTCCGAGATGAAATGGTTGACCATGCGATTGTCAAAGTCTTCTCCACCAAGGTGAGTGTCTCCGGCTGTAGACTTGACCTCAAAGATGCCATCCTCAATGGTAAGGATGGACACATCAAAAGTGCCACCACCAAGATCAAAGATCAGGACGTTTCTCTCAGAACCAACCTGGTACCAGACAAATAAATCAGTTGTGTTCAACAATTACTGCTCTAATATTGTTGTATAGTAAAAGTAACACTCTTACTTTCTTGTCCAGGCCATAGGCAATTGCAGCAGCAGTCGGCTCATTGATAATTCGTAGAACATTGAGGCCAGAGATAGTCCCAGCATCCTTTGTGGCCTGGCGCTGAGAGTCATTGAAGTAAGCAGGAACCGTAATAACGGCATTTGTGATGGTCTGTGAACACAGGTTCATGCCTTTCATGAAGTGTAACATGAAGTAGATTTTTTTTACTGAAGTCATCCTCTGAATCAGAAGACACTTTTCCCCACAAATATTTAGGGGGGGGGGTCTAATGCTATTTCATGCATTCTGAGTTATTTACACAGTTAAAGAGTTGAATCCTCATGCTAAACATGGCCAAAATTTCAAAAAACAAGTTGGACGTTTGTCAGAGTATTTCTGTGCCAAATACACTCCTTTAGGGTTCGTATAAAAGTTTTGGAAAGTTTTTTTTGAGTAAAGTCATGACGTCATGAAGGGTGGAATTCCTTGAGTGGGCACTTCTCCCGGAAGAGTGCGCGCACACATCAATCAGAGCGAGAGCAAAAGCAGCCCATCACTGTGCTTCATTTGAGTTACGGAAGTCGTCGTCAGCACTGCACAGGACTTGCTCGAGAAGAATGTCTTCAAAGAAGTGTGTTTTTGGATGTGAGGGAAAGATAACCTTGTTCAGCTTCCCAAAGAACCCAGGGTTACGTGAACAGTGGATGCAGTTTGTTTTTCCGGGGCAGCAACGAAGTTGCGCATGTAGGGCTGTGCAAAAAATCGAATGCGATTTTCATGCGCATCTTGTCAGTAAAGCCGCTTCAGGTGATTAGTAGTAAATCTCCAGCACGTGCTTTCAGATGGAGCGGCATTTACTACACAGAGCCGTAGTTCACTGACAAGCTACACAAAATCGCGTTCAAAATCGGCAATGAAATGCCTGCAATTTTGAGTAGCTTGTCAGCGATCTACGGCTCTGTGTAGTAAATGCCGCTCCATCTGAAAGCACGTGCTGGAGATTTACTACTAATCACCAGAAGCGGCTTTACTGAGGAGATTCATACTGACGTCATTTCAGTGATGAATGTTTTATAAACAAGGCCCTGTTCAACGCTGGATTTGCAGATAATTTGATATTGAAAGATGGGAGCGGTCCCAGCGATAAAAGATCCCAGTCATGAGTCAGAACCACAGGCGGTAAGTAAAACTGCATCAAGTTTCTGTGTTTTGTTGGCAATCAGTGTGTAAGTGCCAATAATGTAAACAGCAAGAATGTGCTAGCGACTCTTTAGCTCCGCCCATGGCACGCCTCCGGAGAGAATCATAAAGCTGTATCTTTCTTTTATTAATCTGATCAAACTAGTCTTCTGAGATATGAAGGATGCAATACTACTACATAGGTACTCAAAATTGACATGAGATAACTGAAACACGCAGAAACTGTGTGTGTTATGTCCCCCTTTAAGATGAGTTATTCAAACAGGCCTTTTTCATGCTCTTATCCGCCACTGTCAATGTTGACAGATTGAATATGTCAACATCTTTAGACTTACAGCAACAATGGAGATGGTTTCTCAGCACCATTACAACAAATACAGGCATTGTATTAGACAGAAACCTACTTTTCCAAGGTATGCCTCAGCAATTTCCTTCATCTTTATAAGCACCATGGAAGAAATCTCCTCATTTACTACACAGAGCCGTAGTTCACTGACAAGCTACACAAAATCGCGTTCAAAATCGGCAATGAAATGCCTGCAATTTTGAGTAGCTTGTCAGCGATCTACGGCTCTGTGTAGTAAATGCCGCTCCATCTGAAAGCACGTGCTGGAGATTTACTACTAATCACCAGAAGCGGCTTTACTGAGGAGATTCATACTGACGTCATTTCAGTGATGAATGTTTTATAAACAAGGCCCTGTTCAACGCTGGATTTGCAGATAATTTGATATTGAAAGATGGGAGCGGTCCCAGCGATAAAAGATCCCAGTCATGAGTCAGAACCACAGGCGGTAAGTAAAACTGCATCAAGTTTCTGTGTTTTGTTGGCAATCAGTGTGTAAGTGCCAATAATGTAAACAGCAAGAATGTGCTAGCGACTCTTTAGCTCCGCCCATGGCACGCCTCCGGAGAGAATCATAAAGCTGTATCTTTCTTTTATTAATCTGATCAAACTAGTCTTCTGAGATATGAAGGATGCAATACTACTACATAGGTACTCAAAATTGACATGAGATAACTGAAACACGCAGAAACTGTGTGTGTTATGTCCCCCTTTAAGATGAGTTATTCAAACAGGCCTTTTTCATGCTCTTATCCGCCACTGTCAATGTTGACAGATTGAATATGTCAACATCTTTAGACTTACAGCAACAATGGAGATGGTTTCTCAGCACCATTACAACAAATACAGGCATTGTATTAGACAGAAACCTACTTTTCCAAGGTATGCCTCAGCAATTTCCTTCATCTTTATAAGCACCATGGAAGAAATCTCCTCTGGGTAAAAGGTCTTGGTCTCCCCTTTGTATTCTACTTGAACTTTGGGGCGTGAGCTGTCATTTATAACAGTGAACGGCCAATGCTTCATGTCTGACTGCACAACAGGGTCATCAAACCTCCGTCCAATGAGCCTTTTTGCATCTAGAGAAACAAATATGGCAACAAATTCAGAACACGTGCAAATTTAATAATAAATTTAATAATATTTGTAAAAACAATAATGTTAGCACTGGGATGCAGATATTATAAATCTTGCTAATACCAATAATCTGATAGTTATTTTCCAATAAGCTAATAAATATGTTTGTAAATGGCCCAAATTTATACAGTTTTATACATTTTTAACAATCTTGAAATTATATAATGCATAAAGCTGCTTACCAAAGACTGTATTGGTGGGGTTCATTGCTACTTGATTTTTAGCAGCATCTCCAATCAGCCTCTCTGTGTCTGTGAATGCTACATAACTTGGAGTGGTCCTGTTACCCTGGTCATTGGCAATGATTTCAACTTTGCCATGCTGAAAGACCCCCACGCAGGAGTAGGTGGTCCCCAGATCAATGCCAACTGCTGGTCCCTTTGACATGGTTTCTGCTAGCAGCAAACAGACATAATTTAATATGCTTAATATTCATGATGGAGCATATTTTTTACATTCTACCCAGGCCTTCAAAATAAGGGATATATGTTTGTTGTATATCCTATTCATAGCTCAATTCTTTGTTTGCATTGTGCTGTTTACGCAAGCTTTTTTGGCACACTAGACATCAGATGATCCTGTGGCCAACATGGACCATAGAGCGGATCAGCTGTCACTGTGTTAAAAGATGCTACTTCAAACAGAGCTCAGGAAAGCATTTCACAACAGCTTCATCATTACTTCAGTTTCATTAGTGATTCAATGTTTATAAATCACACTTAAACCATGCTTTAAAAAAGTCATCATTTACTCATGCAATTCCAAACCAATATGACTGATTTTCTTCTGTGGAAAACAAAATACAAAAAGATGAACAGACTCAAACTGTCACTTTCATCTTCTTTTGAGTAAAACCACATGATATTAATTTTGGGTGAATTATCCCTTTAAGATGACTGCCTCTGAGGGAAAGTTAAGGTTCAGTTTCCTATCGTTGGCTCCAAACTATTATGCAACATCTGTGATTTCCATAAGCATTCCTGAATTGGAAAAACTGGGAGTGTCTTATTCTGGAATCATCTGCTGCTAGAACATTCCATAAACCCTAATCAAACACGCGCACAACACTCCGAGAACGTTCAAATGGGATGAATTATTAACGTTCTAGAACATTCCATATTATCGCTGGTTTAGAATGCAGATCGAATGCGGGAAATATATTCAAATAATATTTAGCCAGCGCTATTAAAATATGACAATTTTGTTATTTACTCACTCGTGTTGGAAATGTTAGCGGAATTACAGCGTCAGTCACCATAGCCTGAAATCTCTTTATGATCTAACGTTACGGAAGAAAGAAAGTCATAGCTTTGGGGACAACACGAGGCTGAATAAATGATGACAGAATTTTGACTGTTGAGTAAAATGTACCGTTAAGTTGCTGAACTATCAAGCCTGAACAACAGCATCAAACTCGACGCATCTTGGTATGTCTCAGTATTGCAATATTAGCAACTGTTCAATCAGTTTGTTAATAATTATAAAGAAAACCTAAACTTTTGAACTTTCAATGCATAATAACAATAGTCATCATAATTCTCACCAGAAAAGCTGTGAGTCTTGTCAGTCACCTGTGGTGTCGCAGCTCGAGACGCGCGCGTTGACTGCAGCAGAACTGTGCAGTAGTGCTTTAAGACTTCCTGGGAAGTTAGAACAATCCAGAACATGGAACAGCGCAGCAGCCAATCACATCGCGCGGCCGCTGAAGCGCTCAGAGATGGAGAGCGCCTGCAGATTTCAGCCCATCACACAGCAGAATGTTCCTAAAAGGAGAAAAATATCGATCTATAGAGTTCAGGTCATTTGCACCGTTAGGATGACCATACGTCCCGGATATGTCCTCTTTTTCGATCTAAAAAAAATGCGTCCGGCCGGGATTTCTAAATCGCACAAAAATGTCCGGGATTCGGCCACCCAGTAGCCCCTCACTGCAGTACACAAGATCCATCCAGGGGGTGAAGGTGGCAGGTTTAGGGATCAGGGGGTGGAGACGGGTAGGTTTAGGGATATGGAAGGTGAGAGGAGTTGGATCTGGATCCGATCCAACCTCGACCCCTGGATCTTGGTGTTTGTGAGGACCATCTCCATTCGGCTTTTGCTTTCTACAGTCGGCATTCACTGTGTGCGTTTTTGCAAACTTTATGTATTAAAGTTCAATAACATTGTTGCACTGTTGTAAACGCATTTGGCAAGCCTAGTGTTCCAACCGTTCCATTATAATACGGAATCGTACCGTATTTAAAGGGGTCATCAGATGCAAAATTCACTTTTGTTGTTGTTTGAATATAAATGTGTGTGGGAAGTGTGTGTACACATCCACCCTATAATGATAAAAATCCACCCAGTGTTTTTTTTTAATCTCTATTTTAAAATCCGCTTTCTCAAATCAGGCTGTTCTGAGATTCCTGTCAGAATGACATAGTTCTGCACAGGCCGCTCCCACGATAGTTGATTGACAAGTCTGTCTTACCTTAAAGTGATAGTTCACCAAAAAATGAAAATTTGATGTTTATCTGCTAACCCCCAGGGCGTCCAAGATGTAGGTGACTTTGTTTCTTCAGTAGCTGAGCGCTTTGTCAGCAGCAGGCGCATGAGGCATCTTCTTCTTCTTCTTGCTTTACGGCGGATCACAGACTTATAAGTGCATTACCGCCACCTATCTCTCAAGTGGACTATTGACACTCCTAATTGAAATTGTCGATAGAGTGTCAATGGTCCACTTGAGAGATAGGTGGCGGTAATGCACTTATAAGTCTGCGATCCGCCGTAAAGCAAGAAGAAGAAGAAGATACCTCACACACCTGCTGTTGAGAAAGCATTTAAGTTTGCGCGAATATTCATGATCCAGCTTCATCTACAGAAGAAGTGAGTATAAGGGTTTTTTTTATCTTTGCCAATCGCCTTTCCTAATATGTGCTGGTTAGCAAGTTTCGCGGCTGAAGTTTACAGTCTGCTCGTCACCCCCACCGAAGAGAGGGGCGGGGTCAGTGGAGCTCATTAGCATTTAAAGCAACACGGACTAGAACGGCGTGCTGAAAACAGAGCTGATTTTGACAGGGTAAAAAGGGTGTTTTTTACTCTACCATTGAGAAATGAGTCCAACATCCAGCCACGCAAGAAAACAGGAAATCTACCTGAGGGAATACGTGATGATCAGTAAAGGAAGTTGTCTTTCACTATTGTAGGTAATGTTGTTAAATAGATAAAAACATTTTACATTTAAGTAATTTCTAGCATATTCTTAACCTTGGATCTCATTCTTGAAACATATGAAAACTTGAAATTAGATACATACTGTAGCCTATATACTTTTACACACACACACACACACACACACACACACACACACATATATATATATATATATATATATATATATATATATATATATATATATATATGAAACAACGATTGTCCCTTATTTCCTTTTCTTTAGTTGGCAACCTAGCCACGCCTCCAACACCTGAACTGGACTGAAGTGGTTCCTTAAATGTAAGATGAAAAATATATCAATAATTTAATACAATAAGAAAAGAACCTACAGAGACTCTTTCTAACGTAAGTGACTGGTCGATAAACCTGGGAAAAGTCCACATAGTTCCGTCTAGCCACCATTTTGCTTGAGTGTTGCCTTCATTTGGTATTTTAAATACCAGACAAGGGGTGCGACAAAATCCCTGGAGTTAGAAACCTTGTTATAATAATAGCCTTATAAGTAGAATGAAACACTTTTCTTAACTTAATGGATTTGTTACATTTGAAGCTTTAAGTTACTGACACGGGATAGCGCTGTTGTTATGGTTACCTCCTCTGGTCAGCTCGATTTCTGTTAGCAAGTGGTGCCGTTTTCTAACTTTTGTGTTCACTGAAACATTATTAAATTTAATACTGTGCAAAAATAATACATAAACTTGAGATCCCAGCCTTTTGGTTTTCTTGTGTTTTCTAACACTGCTATCTAATGCTCTATTACACGCCACGCCTTTAAATTATGTCAGAAGGAAGCCCTCCGGCGTCATCCACTGATCTATCTATCTATCTATCTATCTATCTATCTATCTATCTATCTATCTATCTATCTATCTATCTATCTATCTATCTATCTATCTATCTATCTATCTATCTATCTATCTATCTATCTATCTATCTATCTATCTATCTATCTATCTATCTATCTATCTATCTATCTATCTATCTATCTATCTATCTATCTATCTATCTATCTATCTATCTATCTATCTATCTATCTATCTATCTATCTATCTATCTATCTATCTATCTATCTATCTATCTATCTATCTATCTATCTATCTATCTATCTATCTATCTATCTATCTATCTATCTATCTATCTATCTATCTATCTATCTATCTATCTATCTATCTATCTATCTATCTATCTATCTATCTATCTATCTATCTATCTATCTATCTATCTATCTATCTATCTATCTATCTATCTATCTATCTATCTATCTATCTATCTATCTATCTATCTATCTATCTATCTATCTATCTATCTATCTATCTATCTATCTATCTATCTATCTATCTGTCTGTCTATCTGTCTATCTATCTATCTATCTATCTATCTATATGTCTGTTTTTCTGTCTGTCTGTGTCTGTCTGTCTGTCTGTCTATCTATCTATCTATATGTCTGTCTGTGTCTGTCTGTCTATCTATCTATCTATATATCCATACATATATTCTCTATTATAAATCAATGCTGTCATCTCAAAATTTCAGATGAACTGTGATTTTTAAAATAAATTAAGATACAAATAATGATAAATAAATATGGGTCCCACTTCGTCTGTTGTCCCACCTGTATTCACCCATTACCCTACTATTACACCAGGATGCTTGTATTTATTTATTCTGTACTGCTAAATGAGATATTTAGCCTAGCTGTGGCTATTAATATTTTCTTTTTATAATGTTTTTTTCTTTGCTTATTTTATTATACATTTCTTAGTGATTGGCAACAGCTTCTTAATGGCACTGCAGTATTGGGGCACTGTAAATCGGCCACATGAAGAAGTGGCCACAAGGTGGCATAGTCATGAAAAACCCTGTCCATCAGAGAGCTGTCACAATTGTCAATAGTGTACATCATGTCAGTAAGACAATCAGTCCACATACACTGAAAACAATCCGTGACAGTAGAAACTAAATGTGTAAAAGATGATGCAGGTATTGTATGTAGGGTGTGATGAGTTGAGCCTAAACAGAGAGCACAGCAGAAGCTGGACACACCCTTGAGCACCAGACAAAGCAAAACAGTTGATAATTTCAAATCCTCTGGGATGTGATATTTTCAACAAAAGGGAGTTCATTCAGAAAACAGAGGAATGTCATTGTATAGTTTTATTCATAATAGCTTTTTGTACCTGACCTGGATAAAGCTAAAGGGCAGACACGCATATAATCATGAACCTGTCATAAAAACAAAGTAAAGTTTGAAATGACCATAAACTTTATGTTCACTGAATTCTCACAGGTTAACCAAACCTATGGAAAAACTATTTCTGGATTATTAGTTAATTTTCCACTATGACTGAAATTCTCATTATGTATGCTTATTAAGAAATATGAATTAAAAATAAGAATTTATTAAGTTATGCTAATTTTGGCATACCAAAAGTGGCATACTATTTTGAAGAAACTATTTGAGAATCGTTATGGCTCTGTCTTACAAGAGCAATCCCCCCCAACCCCCCTTTGTTGTTGTTGTATGTATATATTTGATTTGACCTATATTGGAAAGGTGCTTGGTTTCATCAATTGAATGTCCTGTGGTTGCTGTCCTCACAAGGGAACAGTGCGTACCTTTTTGTTGAAATAAGTGTTTAACTATATGTAAGTAGTAGCGTTATAAATATTCATAAAAAGAAATTCTATCTCTAAAATCCCTTATTAAGTGACCAACACCTTTTAACACCCTACCTTGCCACAAAGTGACTACACCCGCCAAACATTATATAACCACTGTTAAAGCATATTGGGAAACACATAAAAAATAGTGAGGACAGTTAACTATACCTACTATATCAGAGTTTTTAAAAAAAAAATTATTTAGTCATTTATCAGACGCTTTTATCCAAAGCGACTTACAAATGAGGACAATAGAAGCAATCAATTGTAGTATTAAAACAACTAAAAACAGATCCAAAACTAAAAGCTAAAACTTTATAAATACTATATATACATTTTAAAAATAAAGAGATTAAATAAAAATGACAAATGTTTACAACAAAATTTCAAAACTTAACATTTAAATGAAAAACAAAAAATAAAGCTAAAAAAATTCTGTTGAAAAAAATAAATCAAAACTAATGATTCTAACATAACACTAAGCCAAACACCAAAAAAAAAAAAACGACATATGTGTATGTACAACCCCACACACACATATATATATATATATATATATATACATACACATTTATAAATTCAATATATATATTATTTCATTTCCATTTAGTTTGTAATTTTTTTACCATTGCTGCCCGATCTTTTCAATTTCCAACCGCTTTTCCAGATGTTGAAACTCCTCCTCAGTTTCTCCAATTCTTCTGAGTGTGTTCAAAGACCAAGAAGGAATGAATGTCCTTTATCGTTTGTTTGCCCGCTGCTCTCCGACAGGTAACCTTAGTGCTCTCTCGTGTAAAAACAAAATTGTTGAGAAGTAACTGATTACATGTATTGATCTGATTATGTAATCAAATTCCAAAAATTAAGTACTTGTAATTAGATTAAATTACATTTTAAAATACCTGTAATCCGACTACAGTTACTTTTTTATTGATTACATGATTGCATTTTATTCACACAGCAATATATTATTCATAATTTATTGATTCTCCCTAATTCTTCTTTTCCATCTTTTAAGTTTTACTTTCTAAAATAGCCTTTTATACATTCAGAAACTCTTTTTTACATTTACACAAAGACCAGTCACTCGTCAGGTGGCTATAATTACACAGACAATTGAGAGGCCACAGCATTTTACCACTGGATTTACAAAAATAATTTCAATTTTAAGAAGTATTTTCTCAACATTGCATCAACTACTGATGAACACTCAGTTATCTCTCAGTAGGTTACGTATTTAACCATGTATTACTATGTGTTTGGAAAGCTTTTGTCTTTCAAACACATTAAAATGCACAAATTCAAGTCATTTCGTATTTACAAGTAATGCAGTGATTCCCAAACTTTTCTTTTTTGTCAGCCGAACATCTTTCACCTAATATATTTAATTCAAGTACCCCATATTTTAAAATAAATATTTTAATTTTTAAGTATCACACATTTGCATGTTCACTGTTCTCTGACTGGTTAATGGTCACATGACATGCAGGTAAACAAATACATTCTTTCATTTTTTAGTAAGTGTTTAATTTGAATTGTTATTTTTCAATAATTAATTAAAATTTGACATTTTTAGGATGTAATTAATTATTAGCTTTTTACTAAACTTGCAAACCCCTTGCAGTTCCCTCATGAACCCCAGTTTGGGAAACCTTGACATAATGATATGTTTAATGCACTTCATGTTGTTAATAACAATGAATATATTTTCTTTCCCTTTGTATTTTTATATCAATATGGTACACGATTATTCTATTTAAATCAATGTGATAAAGTCAAAAGTAGGCCAAAAGTAATCTAAAAGTAACCAAAAAGCCGTCTTGATGACATTACCTAAAACGTGTAATGGATTACATTACTAACTACAATTTCTGTCATGTAATTTATCTCTTATGTTTCTTTTGAATCAAAATCTCTTCATAAATCAAATCTATCTTATACCCCTATTAAATTTGTTAAAGGGCCAGTTCATCCAAAACTGAAAATGTTGTCATTATTTACTCTTCCCTTCATTCCAAACCTGTGTGACTTTTATTTTTTCTGTGGGAACACAAAAGAAGATATTTGGGGGGGTTGACTTCCATAAATTTTTAAGTATCACACATTTGCATGTTCACTGTTCTCTGACTGGTTAATGGTCACATGACATGCAGGAAAACAAATACATTCTTTCATTTTTTAGTAAGTGTTTAATTTGAATTGTTATTTTTCAATAATTAATAAAAATTTTACATTTTTAGGATGTAATTAATTATTAGCTTTTTAATAAACTTGCAAACCCCTTGCAGTTCCCTCATGAACCCCAGTTTGGGAAACCTTGACATAATGATATGTTTAATGCACTTCATGTTGTTAATAACAAAGAATATATTTTCTTTCCCTTTGTATTTTTATATCAATATGGTACACGATTATTCTATTTAAATCAATGTGATAAAGTCAAAAGTAGGCCAAAAGTAATCTAAAAGTAACCAAAAAGCCGTCTTGATGACATTACCTAAAACGTGTAATGGATTACATTACTAACTACAATTTCTGTCATGTAATTTATCTCTTATGTTTCTTTTGAATCAAAATCTCTTCATAAATCAAATCTATCTTATACCCCTATTAAATTTGTTAAAGGGCCAGTTCATCCAAAACTGAAAATGTTGTCATTATTTACTCTTCCCTTCATTCCAAACCTGTGTGACTTTTATTTTTTCTGTGGGAACACAAAAGAAGATATTTGGGGGGGTTGACTTCCATTGTAGACGAAAAAAAACATCTCTCACACATTTCTCAAAATAATTTCTTTTAAATTCCACAGAAAAAAAAAAGGTCATACAGCTCTGGATGAGGTCATACAGGTTTGGGTGAAAAAAAATAATGACCGAATTTTCATTTTTGGGTGAGCTTTGCCTTTAAGCAAATAATTATGTAAATAAATTTCTATTAAAATAAAACAAAATTATGATGAGTTATTTTATTATGAATAAGAATTCTACTTTGACAATCATTAAAACCGAAATAAATATGTACAAATTCTACATGTTGTTTGAGGAGATCAAATATATAACCTTATTTGTATTATTGAACTGTTGAAAGATTTGCTTGACCCGATTGAATAGGATGAATTGAAATCTTAAGCCCTCAATGAGGATAGAGTCCTGACATACTTTTATTTCCATGCAGTTTCAGGCGTGGTTCTAGGACCTATCTTTTCAATCAACAATATTGATGACAAAATTGTTACTCTGAATAGATATCAGTGGAGAGATCGCTGGAGAGTCTCGTGTTGCTCTGTCTTTTGTCATGTTTTCTCTCACACCCATCTCGTCTGTATAAATACTGAATCTGGAAGAATCTGCAAGAAAGGAAGGAAAAGTTACTCATCAAGAGTTTGCAGATCCAAAAGGTAATGTTTCATTTATTCTCTAAAATGATTGAGATGGCATAACATATATATGCTGAACACTGATATGATCACCTTTTTTATTTAATGATTAAAAACAAACCAATTGTTGTCTTAAAGTATACTCATATTAGATGAAAAAGTGTATTCAAGTAAAATATTAAAAAGTGCATTAGATGAAATAGAGTTTGTTTTGTTGCTTTGTATTTTCTAATGGTTTGTCTTCTTTAGTTTGCCTCAGGATGATCAGAATAGTCCAGCTCTTGTGTCTTGCTGGCCTTCTTCTACAGTGTGAAGGTCAGGGTCTCCAAACATGCCTCAGTCACCCCACGTACAGACCGGCAGGTTAGTGCTGATTCACTGCAAAGATCATTTTCTTAATCAGATTTGTCTTATTTTCCAGTAAAATTGATCTAAACATTGTGAAAAATGATATACTTACTTGAGAAGCAAAACCGCAGAAGATATAAAGGTGTTTCAGACAATATATTTTATTCTTTGTAACTTTTAGTTATGTTTAATTTTCTTACAACACTGGCAAAAAGAAGAAGAAGAAATAAGTTCTAAAAAAGTCAACCAGTGATGTAAGAAAAATGAAGTTAGATTGGGATAAATTCTCATTTTGGAAAAATGAATGATCTTTTCTTAAATGTTTTTAAATGACAAAATTAAAATGGTCTTAGACAGTTTTGCTTCTCAAATACATGTGGGTCAAAGACGTTAAGATGTCCGCATCAAAAGAAATTGACCAAAGTGATTTTATGTCCATAGAAAGCACATTAAATGTAAGTAAAGTGTCTACTTTTAAGGTTTCAAGTACGCTTTTGGAGAATAAAATGTCAACATTTGGTTGAAATAATGTTACATTGTCATGCAGTGTATCACAATATTTATGTAAAAATTCAAACAACATGCTTATTCTGACGTGTACATATTAAAATAAATAAAAGAATAAGGGAGCATATACAATTTTATTGTGTTTTAAATTAGTAAAAAAAAAATTCTGACAAATGGGCAAAACCTAGGATAGTGGCAAATTTTAAAAATTTAAAATTACAACTAATTAGTATTTGGGGTGAAAGTAATTAGTCTTTTAATATGTCATAAATTGATTTTTGTTGAAAATATGCCTGACAATACTGTTACACTGAATGACATTTTAGTGGGTCTCTTCTGTAAATCAGGGAAAATGTATGATATTAATTTTTTGCTCAGAAAAACAAAATTGCAAAAAAAAAATTATTAAATTTGGGAACAACAACAACAATTTAAAGCAGTATACACTTATTGTCTTTTATGCTTAAACCCTTTTTCGTCTTTGACCCATGTATGTTTTTTAAAGGATATTTTGACATTTTTACTAGAAAACAAAAGACAAAAAAAAGATTTAAAAGTTTTTGCAGAAAACGCATACAAATTTATTTCAAATTAATGTCAAATTAATGCAGGAGCACCTTGAGTAACAGAATATTTATATATCTTTCAGAAAACGCCGATATAACAGTGGTGTGTGGAACCAATCATATGTTTTTAAAAGTTTTCATTTGTCCAATGTATTTTGGGGGATACAACGAATCACTAATGGCGCTCAATGCTAAGTTTAACTTCCCATCCTGCTATGGAGTAGCAGACTGGACTGTCAATCCTCCCGTCTTGCTGTTTAACTTCTCAATCTCTCAGGAGGCGCTGACCCTCTGTGGCAACAATATGAACGTAAGAGCTTTTCACTTTAAAGCAATCAACTTTGAAACATTTAATCCTACAGATTTCCATAATGTGTTTGTGTGGCATTTTTGTTGGTTAGATTACAAGTCAAGTGGGATCAGGAGTTTTCGCGGACTTCTCCCAAATCCAGTCCGTAAATGTCTCCGGATTAATCAATTCCTGGGATCCCAGCACCAGCACTATCACTTACAGGCAACAACTGATGTACCAGTTTTCGTGTCTGTATCCACTGCAGTATTTGGTCAACAACACTGAGCTCAGCGTGTGAGTATAAATCCCAAGAATCTGTTTCTCGCTTGAGGTTTCTGTACCGTAACTTTTGTGACAAAGTGTCTCTTTGTGCCAACAGGTCAGGAGTGAGTCTAGCAGTAAAGGACAACAATGGCACATTCATCAGTACTCTAAGCATGGGTCTTTACAGTGTAAGGATATTTTTATTAAATGACACTTGCTCAATAAATCAGTGAATACAACTTTCATGACACCCTCTCTTTATTTGGACTGATTTATTTTTTTTAGACTGCCGACTATACTACCAAACTCCAGATACCAGGATCTGGGCTGCAGTTAAAGACTCGCATATATGTGCAGGTCAAGGCAACAAATCTTACAAACAAGTAAGAATTCTCTCCAGTGTTATTTTTGTATTATTTATATGTGACCCTAGACCACAAAACCAGTCATAAGGGATTTATACATCATCTGAAAGCTGAATAAATAAGCTTTCCATTGATGTATTGTTAGGATAGGACAATATTTGGCCGAGATACAAGTAAATGTAGTTGGAAATCTGGAATCTGAGGGTGCAAATAAATCAAAATACTGAGAAAATCGCCTTTAAAGTTGTCCAAATTAATTCTAATTAATTACTAATTACTAATCAAAAATGAAGTTTTAATATATTTACAGTAGGAAATTTACAAAATATCTTCATGGAACATGATCTTTACTTATTATCCTAATGATTTTTGGCATAAAAGAAAAATCAATCATTTTGACCCATACAATGTTGTTTTGGCTATTGCTACAAATATACCCCAGCGACTTAAGACTGCTTTTGTGGTCCAGGGTCACATATAGTATTTTACTATTACAATTTTAATTTAGCTTTTATTTTCAGTTTTCAATTGAATTTTAGTTTAAGTATATGTGATTGTTTTTATAGTATTTCTATTAAGCTCGATTTATTTTTATTTCAGTTTTAGTCATTTTAATACTTCAACTTATTTCAGTTAGCTGCCAAAGCAACATTTCTAGTTTTTTAAAAAGTTTTTCATCCAATATGTATATTTGATTTTATTTCAGATTTATTTCGAGCAACGTTTATTTCAATAGTCTTGGTTTTAGTTAACAATAGCAACACAGCAACTCTTGAATGTATCCAAATTTAAATGAACACTGCTGATTATACATTTACAGATCAATCAAATCTAATTGTCATCTTTTTGTGTGTTGCTAGGTTCAATGTGTTGCTGGACCGTTGCTATGCCACAACAAGCCCATATCCAACCAGCAGCACCTCTTACGATCTTTTTGTTGGGTGAGTCCTTCATAAAAAGCGGACTAAAAGAGAGTACTTGAGAAGACACTTTAATTCTCTTGTGAGAATCGCATCTTTTGTTGTTTATAGGTGTATTCGTGATGCCCAGACAAAGATTGATTGGAATGGGATGTCTCAGGTAGCTCACTTCTCCTTTGAGGCCTTCCGCTTTGTGGAACACAAAAACCTGTCCATCTCCACTTTCTACCTGCATTGTGCTACCCGACTCTGTGAGAACTCCACTTGCGCCTCCTTGCTTCCGGTAACTAATCGTGCTTATCAGAATTGAATGTATTGATTTGTTTACTTCATTTTAGATTTGTTTTAGTTTGGCTCAACTCATGTGCTTATTGTTGTGTGTGGATTTCATCAGACCTTTTTTGTGTCTGTTTTTTTAGAGATGCAATAGGAAAAGAGAAGTACGATCTGCAGAGGCAGACAACACTTCACCTAATGTCACTGTCTCCTCCGGACCAATCAGTACCAGAGTTGACAGCGGTACAAAGAATAACAATAATGGTTATATAAAAATAACTAGTTACTGATTTGTACTGATTTAAAATTCTCTTCCGCTTCTTCCTCAGGTGTCCCTGTGACCAGTAGACGTAAGAATTCACTAATTTTAATGATCTCATTAAGAACCTTATCTAAATAGTTCTATTAATGTTTTGTTATTGTGATGTGATTTGATATTGATTTATTTGATCTAGTTACCTCATCAGCATCCATCCCTCAGCTGACGTATGTTGGTGTAGCCACTGGCTTGCTGAGCTTCTTTCTATTTGACTGGATGTCTACATCAGGACTTGCACAGTGATCTACATCAGGATTCGGGAATTCCTTATCACTTGACTGAACACAACGTTTCTTAGAAGATATCTCACCTGTTACATAAATGTGAGAAAGTTTATTATGTGACAGTTATTAGCACCTCTATTTTCCAATTTAATGAGGTAAATAGACTATTGTCTTGTAATTTTTACTTTCTTTTGTTCTGTGTTCTATGATTTTCTATGAGAACAAGGAAAAAGAAACATATTCACTATGTAGTTTACATATTTTTGTTCTTTCGAAAAGTCTATAATGCATGTTAAACTGCTTTGGGGGAAAATGTATGCACTATGAATGTAACAATTTAACGTTTAAACTTGAATAAAAATATTAGAACCTGTCTTTGTCCTCCGGGTTTTTTTACTCAACCAGGTCATCACTGTTAGGATTTCATTCATTTGCAGCTTAATGATTAGTTAAAATATTTGTTCACATCACATCAAACACAGGTGCACAAAAGTCCTCAAAAGTGTGCAGTATTTTAGTATTTAACACTATCACAATATAAGCATGCATTTAGCTGACAGTGTGCTATATCAGTTTCCCTTCACACTCGTTCTTTAGCCTATTTCACTTCGCTACAGTTCCACTCCGGGTTTTCACTATCACGGTACTAGCTTACTGGCAAAAGTAATCCAGTACTGGATTTATTGTAATGTATTTTCATTGTGTTCATTAAATAACACAATGAAAGTACTTATAAAATATATTTTAAATGAAAAATACTAAATCTACAACCTACACGGAGAAAATATAATGTTCATGAAACGCGTCACCATTTAAGTCTACGGAAGCACAAATAGTTATGCATTATTTTTCTGTCCCTCTAGACAAAATGCTGTACATTTCTTTGTGAAATTGAAATATGTCAAATAACAAATCTAAATTACATTTTTAAAACAAATCCCAAATCAAATTAATAAGTAATACACTGTAAAAAAAAATCCGTAAAATTGCTGTGGTCGCTGGAATTTTACTGTAAGAAATGCGGTAGCAACGTTTTAGGCTTTACGGTTTTAACTTAATTTTACAGTTAAATACCGTAATTTCATTAACTGATATAATGTTAATATACCAACCTATTGAAGTACTGAAATCTGTTTTGTACCTTTGTAATACACTGATAACCACCAAATGCAGGTGGTGATGAGAAAGTCACATGATGAACCAAAGCCCATCACAAGCAGCTTTTAAATAATAACATATATAGAAGATGCACAGTGTCATTCACACAAACACTAAACACCATAATGGTAACACACATGAAACTGAAATAATGCAATAAACATTAATTTAACAACATTAGGTGTAACACACAACCCTAATATACAAACCTGATAAGAAAAAACATCAAATTTGAAATGTAACGCAGGGAATTCTGGGAATGTCAATTTATGGTTATTCACTGTAAATTATACAGACTTTTTCACTTCTAAAAACGGTATACTACCATAAAATTAATGTCCAATACATGTAATGTCCAATACAGTTTTTCACCGTATATAGTAGGGGAATTTACCGTTAACCATTTAACAGGTTTTTACAGTAGCATTTTTTACAGTCTTTTACCGTTAAATTCACGGTCATTTTTTACAGTGTACAAATAAAAGAAAACTCTTCATATAAACAAAATAAGGCTTTGCCCGTACTCTTTCTGCATTTTAACCATGATACGACCAAAGACGCAGCATTTAACGTCTCAACCGACTTGAATCGTCGGCTATTTTTGTCGATTTTCAACCGGCTCGAGTCGTGGTACATCGTTACATCCCTAGTATATAATGTTGCTTATATATTGCTACCTCCAGACCAAAAAAATAAGTAAATAACAAGAAGAGACAGAAAATCTGTCCCAAATATTGTACGAAACCAACCCCCCTCACACTTCTTTGTTATGATCTCAGACAGTCGATGTTTATCAAAGGCATCCAAATATTACATCAAACTTCTTTATGAGCTAACATTTATATATTTCAAATGTCTGTTTCCAAATGACTTTTTGTTTAAAATGTGAATAATTAACAAATTTTGACTTTATATGTCTTGATGAGAGAATGTGGGTCAAGAGGGCAAACATTTAATGTCACACTTTTGTGTATCCATTTATGCAATCTGTAAATCACAGTACAAAATCTTTCTCTCCCAAAGGAGCACATGCTCTTTGTTTTTTTTCTGAAAGAAAGTGGGGAACTTGAAGCTGTTCATCTAGTCCTTTGAGACAGGAGAGAGTATGTGCCGCTTGCACAGTGTACACATGTTCAGACAGCTCTGCTCCTCTCTTCAGTCTCACCAGAGCTCTTGTTCTGTGAGCGTGACCCGGTCTCACCTCCTCCTTTCACCAGATTTCAACAGTGGTGCATTGTATTTATATGCATTGTCAGAATTGCATTGTCATGTAATACAAAGTCCAATACAGCACTGCCTCAATGAGTTTAATTGTTTCAAAATGTCTTTATTTAGCTGTTCAGATAAATGGATGAAGATTATGTTGTTTTTCAAAGGAAGATGTTTCTGAACTGTAGAAGCAGGAGGTAAACAGCACTCTTTCCACTAAGTGGTGCTAGTGACCAGGAGTTTCATATACAGTAGTTCCTGACAAAGGTGCTCATCTCAATGAGTCAGGGTAGCCACTATAAAATAGCCATTTATTCTAGACTAAATATTTTTTTTCTCTCTGTTATGACTGTTGATTCAGTGTTGTTAATCACAGTAATTTATGACTTAGGTGATTGGCTTTTAAACAGAATTGTTTAGCCAACAAGGTAGCATATTTTATAATTGCATTCATCTGGGGAGTCCTGTGCTGCTTTCTTGGGTATTGCCAGATGTTAATTTGTGTATTCTGTGCATGCAAAAGTGAAATAGTGTGGTAAAATTTATCACTGTACAAATACCTTTGATATAGCTAGATTTAAAAAAAACTTTCAGCATGGTAAACCAGCTTTCTGTTTATTTATTTGCTTTTGGTATTTAGTTATTTGATTAGGTGTGTCCTGCATTATTTTGCTTGTAGTACAGTATGCCTTTGAGCTTTGATGTTAGTACAGGCATATTTGACAAACAAAGCAGTCACTATCTTTGCACATTTTTGGCAACAATTCTATTCCCTCACACAGTTTGTTTTGTTATAATACACACATTCAGCGTCTTCCTCCTTTCCTGGTTTAATAATTTTTTGCTTTTGCCAAGGCTTTGGGTTTTAGCATTTTACCCTCAAATAGTATCCTTAAACTTATTCAGCATTGATTTAATAACCTTCTACAAAACTTTATTTTGTCTTGAACATATACCACAGTATATAAGGTCTTTATAATCAATAAAATATGTGATTTGGGATGTTTATTAGCTACATAAATCTGCAACCTTTTTAAAAAATTGATTACATTAGAAAATAATCACCTCATTATCCACCTTTAGACACTGCTTATGACTTACTTTTATGGAAAGCATTTTGAAATCGGTAAATTATCTCATATAATATGTTATTGGCATTTTCCATTTTGCGTGGGAATGTTCAATCTGATCTCTGTTCAATCCTACTGGACATGCAGAGGAGTGAAGGTAATAAATAAATCCAGAGAATATCTATATACTATCTGGTAATGAAACTCATGTTAACATGGGGGCTAAAATGTTCTAAATCATAACAAATACAAGATATTTTATGAGGACATATATTATTTGAAAGATGTGCTTTGATAAATGTCCCTGTAATCTCATTTCCATGTGTTTTTGGCTGCTGTTACCATCCTCAGTGGTAACATGCCCTCCACCCATTCATTGGGAGATTCCACCATTCTCCTCCATAAAGCCACTTCCTCTGCTGTAGAGTCCATCCAGTCCACCTGTATTCCGTAGCTCTTGCCTGTACACAAGATTGACTTTTAAATGCATATAATTATTTGTGTTAATATGTATTTTATATGTGTTTATGTTTATATATCTCAGAACACATAAACATACAAAACTGGACTGCACCTGTGCCCATGCCGAGTCTCAGGCCTCCGAGAAGGTGATTGGCTATTCGGTCACGGTCCCAAACAGTAAGCTCCACACAAGCCTCTTTCAGGTTCTCTGCCCTGAAGCCATCATACACCATAGTGTGGTTAAATATAGGGTTGGCTGTTCTCTTTAGCACCCGAGTCTTCTGACGGCTCTTTTTGCTGGTGTCGGGGAGTACAAAGCTGTGCAAACAATTAAACAGACAAGTATTTAATTCAGATGATTTCAAGAAAATTAACTATAATGCCATGCAATCGTAATATATATAAAATGTTTTTATTATTATTATTACCATTTTACATATGGGTCAATAGTTGGATTTCTGATAAGAGGGAGATTCTTGCAGTCTTTGACCCAGATATGCACTTCACCTGAGCCAGGAATGTTCTTTGCTGTTTTGTTTTTTTTTAAAGAAAGAAACATTAGCACCGATCATTTGACAAATCTTTGACATTTGACTTTTTCTGTGGCATAATGTGCTGTCTTTCAGTATATCAGTTCAGCTGTGCACTGAAAATAATTTTGTGTAGGAAACATTTTTCCTTTAGAAATTGCTAGAAAAACAATTACATAGAAATAACAAGTAAATCATTGAATTAAAGGTGAAATGAAGAAGAAAAAAAAATTTTCTTGAAAAACATACTCCAATAATATTTATTTACAACTTTTTTACAGTGTGTGAATGTGAATTATTGTGAATAGTAAATGATTGTAAAGGGTGGAGTCTTACAGTGGGAAATATGTGGCAGGAAACGTATGGCCAGTCTCATCTGTCCTCTAAAGTCAGACGGCTGGAGGCTGTTTGTGGTCTGAGAGAAGAGATTCTGGAATCAGAACAAAACAGCTTAAAGGCATAATTCAACCAAAAATACTAATTCTGGCAATATTTAATGCTAGGGTAGGCAATTTTTTCCAGACACATTTCTTGTTATACTAGTTGAAAGTCTCTTTTTTATATATAGATTTATGTACTTAGACCACTTTAATTATTGATTGCTATCAGGGTGTGAAAAGATTTTCACCGGTCCGAATTCGGGGAGTGTAATGTGCGAAAAGGGTGTCTGCAAAGTTTGTTTGAAAATATGCTTTACTTTTGTAGTTCCACTAGATGACACTAGTAGCACAGAAACGGCATACTCCAGTATACTCCTAACATTTGCACAGATTTTTGTCCCAATTTGCAGTCCGGAGAAGTCAATGCTAGATGCTGAAAGTCAGAACCCGTCTGCAGATTTTTGTTCAGTTAGTACTGTCAGATTTCACACACACAAAAAAACACGTAGTGTATGATGGGCACAGGTTCTTTTTATTTCTTTTTTTTTAGCTTCAGGATGATCTACACTCTAAAAAATGCTGGGTTAAATATAACCCAGCATTTTTTAGAGTGTATCCATCTAGTCGGCAGATATTAAACATGTTTGATATTTTGATTTTAGGACATATGGGACATATAGGTCATATGCAACAAGGTGGATGTTTCTGTGTTCGGAATAATTTGAAAGTCTGCACTAGTAAACCAAAAAATGAATCCTATTGGTTAGCATATAATAATGTCCAGGTAACATTAGAGTAAGAGATCATGTATTTGTGTATGAAGTATTTTAACTTTGAAAATACTGTATATCACAAGTGCCACGTAAGAGAAATTATCAACAAATTCATACTATACCCTTGGTTTAAGAGGTAAAAGCTTCCACTCTGTGTCATTAAAATCCCAAGAGGAGAGGTCAAGCTCTATCTCACCCAGGAAGCTGTTACGACCAAATGTGTCATTGTGCCATGCTGAAAGGTTGAGAACCTGGGACATCAGGTACTCCATTCGAACTCTGTACTGTAGGCATCAAATAATAAAATGAACCGGTTTAGATTATTAGGCATTCGGTTTAATGCATATAGGGGAGACTGGGGCCTGCATTTCAGCCATTATAGTCTGGAAGTAAATTACTTTCCACTAAATTGAACACACCCAATAGTGGGGCATGTTGTCACAATGGAATCTGCCATTAAACAGCCTATTATAGACATTTCAGCTCGGTATGAACAGTAAAATAATTCTGAAGCATTACGCAATTCATGCAACAAAGTGAAGTGTGATGTGCAAATATATCAGACCATTTATTTGGTAAGCATACTAAGCAAATATTGTAATTACTAAAAGCATAACATTTAAATGCATGTGACAACTAGCCCTAACTTATTTTATCAGTGATGCTCTTACCCTAAGAATCTCATTGTATGTAGGATTCAGTGTTTTCTTCTTCACAGCAGTTTTTCTTTTTCCCAAATTGGCAGGATCAGGTATGAGGTAGCTTTTAACATACCTAGAAAAAGAATAAGTTAGAAAACTTAAGTTAAAAAAATAAGTTAAAAAAAATCTTTTTAGAGGAGAAAGGGTGGGTGGTACTGAGATCGCAGTCTTACGGGTCAGATCGATTCCTCTTCGTGTCCACTGCTGCCAGATTCTGGCACTGAACAACAAAGATGTGGAACTCCCGCAATTTGTGCACATAGTTTAGAGAAAACTGGATGCCTCCTTGAATGTCAACACTGCTGTAGTCACTATTGTACACGCTCACAACACTGCCGCTAACCTGAGGAAGATGGAAATACAGTACTGAATAATTCCCAGTACACCAATGTGCTTAACGTCAAATTAAATTGGACCCTATTTACATTCAAACTCATTTTTGGGTCTTATTGTGAACAATTCATTGGCATACTTAAGCAAAACATGTTCTGTTTCTATAAGAGTATGGAGTATATACTATATTATATGCATGAACTTGGTAAATAGTTTGGTATATAATATATAGAATATGAACATACGGATGACAGGGAGGTGGATCCAGAGTAGTTGCTGAGGTCAGTGAATTGTCTGTTATTCCACTGTGGTACACCGCTGCTCTCGGAGTCACTCTCTCCTCCATCACTCTTAAAAGACAGGACAGTTGCAGACACTTTGAGCACCACACATTTTTTGTTACTTGGCCTTTTATCTTAGACAAAAAAAGACAAATGAACCAACTTCTTTTTGCAGGAATGATGGCACTGATTTGCTGAGTTGCTTCAGGTGCACTGGGTCTGATGTGGCAAAGGAAGTCTGGACAAGTGTGCTTGAGTCTTAAACAAGACATCAGGAGTGAGTGAGATTCAGAGCAAATGCCAATGTCATAGAAACAAATAAATGTGTAAATATATGTCAACAAAATTTGTGCATATAAAACCTATCAAGAAGATAAGCTCAAAACTTGCCATCATAATTGCCCTGCATGTAGTCATTTGTTTGTTTTTGGTCTTGTCCTTAGGGAAGAGATCACAATGACAAAACAGGAAAAAAATAGAATAGATACTGTTGTCACCTATACTCTCCATTTAGAGCCAAACAATAAGGTGTACTCTGGAAGAAGCATTGTGCTGCTACTGCGTGACAAGTAAACTCTGAAAGGAAGAGCTAAATATGGATATGGTACTTTTAGCTGAAAAACGATATATAAATTATAGTCTGACACAGTTTTAAAAGTGTTTGACATGACAGAGAGGATTGATGCTTACTAGGAAGAGTGCTGATGTCTTCCATGCTTTTATGGTACACAGGTCTAGATGAAGCTCGTTTCAAAGCTTTCTGAATGGGACTCTCATTTTCACCTGTAAGATTTAACAGTGTGATCCCATAGATTTAAAGTTTGATCCCATAGAGGTATAAAGAGTTATTTCACGAAGCGAGAAAAATGTTGATGGTCTTTTGTTCCCTTTTCTTGTGCTATTGTGTAATGTGAGCACTTACTGTTTGACACTTGAAAGGGAAGCTGTGAGAAATTCTAATACAACGCTGATTTAATTACACATACCTAATTGGTCAATAGATTACGATTGGGGTAATTTAGTCCTTTTAAGTCATGTTAATAATTCTCTCATGACTGCACACACATTTCATGCTTATACTTATGGTTAGGAACTTTTTCTAAATCACTAAACCTAAGTATTAAACTCTGGCATGTAGTTTGGCCCTCAAATTGTGTGATCTGATGAGGAGAGGTGTATTATTACTTTTCTAAGTAATCAGATTTACGATTCACACCTGGCAGTTGATAAAACTGTTTAAGCTACAGTGTACCTGTAAAATGCTTGAAAAATATCCTATAGATTTATATGTATGCATTTGACAGATACTTTTATCTAACATTGGATTCCAAGTATACATGAAGGGGGTCCTTGTTCTTAACCTGTAGAGTAAGAAAAAGCTTTGAACTCACGGTTTAAATTCCCCTTAGTGGCATTTCCATCAGTTTGTGTGGCTGAGTGGCGTCCAAGGCTCCCTCTCCTAGCTAATAGGTCGGGGGAGCCCTGTACTGGAGCACTGGTTTTCACAGGGGAACACTTACAGCTGCGGTGTGTCTCTGGAGATGATGTAAATGAAGTGCAGATAAAATCATCAACCTGCTCTGTAACTGGAGGTGGAGTGTAAATATTTCTTTCCTCTGTGATCCCAAGGTAATGCTGGTAGTCCTGTGGAATGAAGGATCTAGCAAGAGGTTGAGAGTCAGAATCCTCTGAGGTACGTGACGGTCTTCTCTGAGTGTTTTTGTCTCTGTCTCTCCAAGAGATTTCTGGGGATGTTTTTGGCAGGGTATAGCTAGCTTCCTGTGTTTTCCTGGACTGTGTGATGATGGCTTCTGGTGCCTTTTTAACCTGTTGCAGATTGGGGCCCTGGGACTTCCTGGACTGAAGATTTAAGTCCTGGCTTTGCTCCTCAACCACAGTGTTCACAGAAAACATGCTGGCGGCACGTCGCATGGCATTTGCTTTTCCATTTAGACTGCCTTTGCTGTTTCTTCTACTGTGTTTCGGTTGTGACTCTTGACCAACCTGAGGTTTAGGTACCATTGTGGCTTCTGAAGAGGTCTGAGAGCCTTTCTGTTGCTGAAGAGAATGAGACACTCCATAGGATATTGCTTCGCCTGAGACCACATGTGACTGATCGGTTTTTGATCCAGATTCTTGTCTTGACATAATCCTCTTCTTTGAGGGAGACTGGAATACTCTAGTTTTGGCCTGTGAGGATGGTTTGTTATTCTGGCTTTCATTTACAAAGTCTTTGACATTGGCTCTCTCATTTTGACTTTGTGGACTTAATGATCTCTGATTTCCACTTTCAAGAAACGGTGACCTTTGCCCAGATTTTGTAGGTGATCCTCCCCAGAAGTCACGCAGGTTCTTAAATTGTAAAGTGCTCATACCATCTGTCACAACTGGTTTATCCTTCCATAGTGGATGCACAGAGAAATTGGGAGACAGTCTACCTCTGGCCAAAGTACTGTCCTCAACATCATCATGATAATCATCATACTCAGTACCTATTGTTCTGAGATCAAACTCAGATTTAGTAAATCTTTGGTTCAGTCGAGCAGTAGTAGTCAATCTGTTTTGAGTTGCTGCTGATGTTCTAGAATCTTTCTCCCAAAAGAACTTGAGTTGCTTGTTCCAATTCCTCTCTGCCATGTTCTCTTGCTGGGAATTCTGCTTAACAAAAGGCACTTGATTTGTCCTTGGTGCGGTTTTTGATTTTGCCTCTAATTCCTTTGGAATGGTGTGATCTGCATCACTACTGTTGATGCTAATTGTGCCTCCCTTGCTATCACCATTTTGACCCGCTAGCAAGGATCCACTGTCAAGGGATGGCGAAGATGATTTTAAATGTGGAAGAGTAACATCTTTCTCTAAGGGAGAGCTTGCACGAATTTGGTCAGTCTTCTGATTAGCATATATCAATGGTGGTTTCGAGCCATCTGTAAAAATGGGTACTTGAGGTGTATAAGTGGTGTTAGCATTTCCAACATGATCAAGGTCTAAATCTTCCCCAACTCTCTCTCTTTTCTGATGTCCTGGAGATGTTACTTTCAAGCTTTGTTCACTTCTCTGTTGGTCCTTTACACCTTCCGTTGGCTTTCTGCTATTATCACTAGGGACGAAGTGTTCATTTTTAGCAGGTGCACTAGATTTGCCAGTCAAAATCTTTGGACCAATGTTTTCTTTCTGCCAGAATGATCTCAAATTTGCAATCTTTGGTCGCTGGTTCTCTTCAGCACCTGTTCTTTCTTTTGGCTGATATTGAGTCTGCTTGATGTCACTGTTTTCCAGTTTGACTTTGGTCTCTTCCTCTCTCTTGATAAAAGCCTCTGTTCTGTTCTCATTTTGACTAACTGTCCCACCTACAGAAATATTCACTTCTGGGATCTCTGGACCCACATTGTTTGCAGTAAGAGCGGAGTCAATAGAAGGCTTCTTGATGAGAGGTTCTTTATAAGAAGCAGATTCAGATCTTCTCCGTTCTTTTGGAGAATTCTGGGGAGGCTCATCAACACTCTGTTCCTTTCCCCAATTTGTCTGTTGTACAAATAATGTATTGACTTCTGATGGAACCTCTTCACTTTGGCATGGTATGATGAAGTACACATTATCTCTTGGTTTGGCTCTCTGATCAATGTCATCTTCAAAGTCTATGTCATCGATCTTGGTGTCGTCCTCCATGTCCTGGACATTGCTCTCTATATCAAGCCTATCACTGCTGTCTGAGCTTCTGCTAAACCACTCAAGAACTTTAGCAATGGAATCTCCTTGTACATCAGTAGGTGTGGGAATATGCTCATCTGTCATGACTTCCAGTTTGGCATCTTCTTGTTTTGAGTTATTAGTCTCTTGTTTTACATTGAAGACAAGGGGGCTGCTGTCAGTCTCACAGTCAGTAGAGGCATCTGTCTTGTTGAATGTATCTGTTATGTTGAGGGATCTGGGAAATTGTTGATCTGTAAGACAAACAGTGTAGCACTGAATGGCCAGAGCATAATCTAGACAACACTATTGTAAGCAATAATTTAATTAAACTTAATTTAAATTTAAGATTATTTCACCCAAATATGAAAATCATGTCATAATTTACTTACCTTGATGTCATTCCAAACCCATATGACTTTCTTTCTTCTGCAGAACATAGCAGTGGATGCACAAAGGAGAAAATGTAATGAATGTCCAATTGTATGAATTTTCAATATAGGTGGCAGTACCATGTCATTTGGTTTGTTGAAGCAGAAGAAGGGTGAACATTTCCATCACCTACTGGACTGGAGTGTGAAGAGCTGGATGAGTGTATAGTTGCTTGAATATCAGGTTGTTTTTCACCAAAACTGATTGGAGCACTTGGGAAATGATCGGCAAGCTAAATGTGTGTTTTGTTGACACACTTGGGTGCTTTAAGCACTAAAGTGAGACCCAGTGTACTGCCATTGTTTGTCAGTTCACCCAAAATTTAACCAGATGCTTGTTAAATGATCTCTTTTGTGTTCAGCAGAAGTCAGTCAGTCGTACAGGTTTGAAATGACATGAGGATTGGGTAAATAACATAATTCTCATTTTTGGGTGAATTTTACCTTTAACAAATCTTGAACATTTCTAAAAAATGTGGATCATACCAACAGCAGTTTTCTTCATATTTTCTTCAGTTCTTTTCATTTCCAATTTTAGATACGGACTCATATGATTTTCCACGTTCCCAGATTTGTGCAGTGTAGGTTGAGGGGCAGTGATCTCATCCAGTGGCTTTTCAGAGTTGTCTGTCAACTTGAACATTGCATTCTCACAAGGAAGGTCAAATTCACCAGAAATGTTTTGGCCCTCTAATTCCATACTTGATGTCTGAAAACTATTTGTTTCTCTTCTTTGTTTTAGAAGTTCTTCCACTTTTTTGCCATCATCTGCTCTTGTGATAGAGTTCAGACTTAGACGTGGTTTTATCTTTGGCTTTTCTTGTAAGCCTTGTGGAGGGTTTATCAGTTGTGATGAAGCTCTAACTGGTAAACGTGACTTTTGCAACTTCAGTGGTGAAGAAGAGCTAAATTGCTGTATGTTTTCAGTTTTGCTACTTGATTCTTCTGTACTACTCAGAGAAAGTTTAGATTCTTCTAGATCCTTTTCTTGACTTATGTTTTTGCGAACATAACTTAGGGATACTACTGGTTGTCGCAGTTGACTCTTGAGAATGGGCTCATTGAAGCTTTGTTTGAGGATACTTCTTGGTGGTGGAGACCTGATACCTGAGCCTGCTGTGGTGGACACACTCTGGATGGACACAGAGCTGGTGCTGTCTGAGACAGAGCTCTGTGGTTTGTTAATTTTGGTCCTTTTCTTTGGCACAGGCCTTTGAGCAGGAGGTTGGTTGTGTGGGGTGTTAAAGACCTCACTATTAACTTCACCATGACTTACTTCCTGAAGTTTTACTGCAAATGTGAGACTTATAAGCATGGGAGAACACAAAACAACAAATTTATTTCAAGTTATGAGCACAAATGAACATTATACAAGAAGTTGCTACATAAACCTTGTGATTCAGAGCCTCGGTCTAATGAATTCCCGAGTCCATGTCCTGATGTAAAATCAAGCTCTGTTGGAACACTGTTTAATGGGTTGTGCCTTGGCTGGAACCAGGTAAAGAGACCAAGTTAACACCTTAGCATTAGCAAAATTTGCCTAAATATGCAGTGTTCCGCGGGTGGTACAGTGGAATGCTAACAGGTCAACTATGCAGAAATACATTGATTATTGATGCCATATTGATTTATTTGTAATTTAATATTGACGTTCACTCCAATTTCACACACTAGAGTGACCTGCACTTAAAAGGGGTCATATCATACATTTTTATTAAGTAGTTTTATTTATTTCCTTATCCTGTAGTGTTACTGAAGATATACATTTTAGATCAAATTTATGAACATTTTCCACCCTCTCTCTGGTACATATAAATAAACAATTTTTTAAATACCTCTACACCTAACACCCTGGTTGCATGTGACATGAGAAACAGCTGTGTTTACACACAAGCTGCAGGTCTGCTGATGAGTCCAATGTACTGTAAATACTGTTTGCACTGCCCCATCCTTCAATAACAGCCTCTTTGCAAAGCCTGTTATATTTTGGCAGTATCCTCCTTAGTACCGCTTACTGAGCAGGTGGACCAAGTTTCTAAATACAAATAGGTGTTGTCGATGTCTAAATGTGGGCGGCCATACAGTATGTTAATGTATTTATTTGACAGCCGTAAGTCAAGAGAGTTCAGTATAGGAACCTTTTCCCACATTTTTAATAAGTGGTCTATTTGGACTGGAGAGGAAGTTTTGAAATTTTGTTTCCTTATGATGTGACCCCTTTAAGTGTTTTTCCCAAGGATATACACTAATGGTGAAGGCAGTTGACACTGATATGGCTGTATAGTTTTATAAGCACTTACATACCTTGGATGGCGATCTCATGCCTATGTTTAGTTTTTCTTGCTGGACCTCTAACATCTCTCCATTTTCCCTAATTTTAAAACAAATAGCAATTGCATTTTTATGCTTGCATTCATAAGAAACAAAAGAAAACAAATCCAGCTGATTTGGACTAAAGTTCTACCAGACATCCTGCAATGACCAGGATCAATTAAACCTTCACAGGCAGAGCACTTTAAAAGGACAGCGTGCAAACTCCTTGTTGAGTCATAAAGATCTTGAAATCATAAGGTATCCACCACACCTGCAAAGCACACAAAGCCCCTGGGAGGGGTGGAGGTTGCATACACAGTGCAAACCAAAGGGCTCTGGCAAACGTGAACAGTTATTACTCCTGTTGTTCTGGATAAGTTGATGAATACAGAGCTACTAGATGAGATAGACTGTGTGTCTAAATATACAGTGTAGGATTATGCCAACCGCACTTGAACCGTTGATGCTGATGTCTGTGCTTTTGTGAACATCTAGCATTACCTCTCTTTTAGCTGCTCTGAAGACTCAGTAGTTTGTGTTACATTAGGTGATGTCATGATGCCATCACTGTCCTTTCGGCTGATGCTTCTGGATTTGCCGCCCCACGACTTGGTTAAATACTCTGCATATGAGGATAGTGAGATGTTTACTGGTGTTTGATATGCTTGCTAACAAAGCATTTAATTAAGATTTCTATAAGAGTTTCCTGTGTGAACTGTAGGCTTTTTGGTCTCACCAACAACTGAGGGTTTCCTTTGCTTCATTGATGCCATGATGATTTCAGAGCCATGAATTCTGTCCTGGTGTCTCTGTGACTTCACTTTGTAGAACCATTCCCCTGACATAAATTTGCATTTGTCTTCCTCTGGGACGGCTTTCTGCAGCTGTCTGGTAGTCAAATGAGAGATTCAACTTTGGGTGAGAAAAATCTAAGTCAACAGTTCCCAGCAACATGCATCTAACCTAATATAGTCTTATCTCAGCATGGTCCTTTGGACAAATACCATGCATTCCATAGGCCGCAAATTAGTTTACTCCATCAGCAATCAAGGACAGAATGCACTGCACTCATCACATCTTCGGTTGTTTGCTCACAAAATTTTGAATTTGTTTTATGTACAAATGTGTCAGGCAGTTCTTTGAGTGCTAAGAAGCTCCAAACGGCACTTTCCAAATGTTGGTCCCTCGTTGCACTTTATTTATTTTTTAAATTACACGGCTCTGCTGTATTAGACCCTCCTAAATCAATAACATTCTTTATACACAACACTGTCTTCAAGAACTGAGTCT
Source organism: Sinocyclocheilus grahami (assembly GCF_001515645.1). NCBI lineage: Eukaryota > Metazoa > Chordata > Actinopteri > Cypriniformes > Cyprinidae > Sinocyclocheilus > Sinocyclocheilus grahami. The sequence continues at coordinate 3,282,577 of NW_015505412.1, forward strand.
TTTTGCTTTGCAAATACTAAATCTCTTATAATGGGTGCTTAGGTCCCTTACCAAAAAGTAGTATACTTCAAGTTTATTTTATTAAGTATACTTAAATAAAGTTGTGTAGCAAGTGTACAAATATCAGTGTACTAGTAGTATACTTGTAAGTGTACTATTCCGATACTCCTTGGGACTAAATTGGCCCACTTTCTAGTATATAAAAGTATACTTTTAAGTATACTTTAAGTATAACAGTAGTAAACTTTGAGTACACAACTAGTTTACAACAATATTTTTAGCTTGTACTGCAACTATACTAAAAGTGAACTTATAGGTATACTGATAGTTTACTAATTAAATACTTGTAGTAGCATTTTTAGTACACTTTGAAGTATAGTCTCAGTAAACTACTAGTTTAGTAGTTTTATACTGCAAGTATACTCGTAAGTTTTCTTTAAGTGAACTTTACATCATACTTTAAGTATGCTACTATGTCCCTATTTAGGTATTAATTTGTATATATTTTGTTATATAAATATCTGAACATACAAAAACATTTTATTCTAGCTTCATGCATTCTTTTTTAAACACTTGAATGTGGGTAAGTTTCATAAATAATAATAAAAAATAAACAACATTTTGAACAAAAAGCTGAAAAAAAGACTATGAATTGGATTCAGAACGATAATCAAAACGTAGATCGAGTCGATCAACACCCCAAAGCTTGACAGTCATTATTACCTCTTGATTGGTTGACATTACATTAACTTTACACAGTTTTGATGCTGTTTTATGTCTAATGATCATGTTAGATTACATGTGGAAGCATCTGTTGTTTCGGTTTCTTCTTCACTTGTGTTTTTTGAAAATTCTGTACAGAAGATGTGTACTAGCGCCCCCTACCATATAACAATGAAAACACGGATTCTAGGAACACAAGTATAGCTCAAACATATTTTGTCTTTTTCTAAGTAGGCTATAAATCAAGTATACTTAAATGTCATTTTAAGTACATTTCTGAGAAGTACATAAAGCCCATTTCTGAGAAGTACATACAAAGTAGACTAAAAGTATACTTTCCTATTTTTTTGTTTAAAAGAAGTATACTAATAGCACACTTGAATAAACTTCTTTTTCGTAAGGGGTACTATCCATATTCCTAGTAGCTGTACCCTGTTAAGTATTCAGACACCAATGATGAAGAGTTTTATCGAATGATTCCTTAAGAAAAACAGCTCAAAGGGTCGAAAATAATAATTATACTATGACTTGTTTGAGAGCTGGTTAATGTTAAAGCTGCAGTCCGCAACTTTTTTGTGTTCAAAATTTACCAAATTTATACAATAAGCGAGTACACCATGAATCCGTTTTCCAAACCTTGTTTTGGCTTGTCCTGAATCACTACGGTACACCTATAATAAGTGTTTATATTCGGACTATTTAGACTGGTCTGGGTAGGTACCGCTGCGGAGTAGCCCAGTACCTGCGTGATTCGCCATAGACATAAACAGAGAGAAGTAGCTCCGGCTACAATGTTCTTCCGCAAGACGCACGCAGTTCTGTTTATTAACCGCTAGAGCGCCAAAAGTTACGGACTGCAGCTTTAAATGCTACAAATAGCTAAAATTTCAAAACAACCTTAATAAAGACATTGTGAGCATTTGCAGTCATTCAAAGTAGTTTGATTAAAATCATGTGTTTGGAATCAACCATTGGAACACATCTTCACTTCTGAAGGAGGGCAACGTATGTTGGTCATGTGAAAAGGCCAAGACAATTATTCCACAAGGGTAGACTTTAATCCTTTTATGTAAGGTTGAGTACTTGAGGCTAACCACAGGGAAATCACCCAGACATGGCCAGATTCTGCATTCTTCCTTTCATGTAGACTTCCAAGTCTCCGTTCAAAGCATTAAACATGAGAACAAATCATTTGCTAGCGCAATGGCGTTCATGTGGATGAACCCCTCACTGTTTGTCTGTGGATTAATGTTCTGTTTTTTCATGTTGTATTTTGATGTATTTCATTAGATATGTGTAAAAAATTACCACATATGCAAAAGTTTTAGTCTCTTATGTTCACAAAGGCTCCATTTATTTGGTCGAAAATAAACTAAAACTGTAATACTGTGAAATATTATTACAAACTTTTCTATTGTAATATATTTTTTAAATGTAATTTAATCCTATGATGGCAAAGCTGAATTTTCAGCATCATTACTCCAGTCTTCAGCGTCACATGATCCTTCAGAAATCATTCTAATATGCTGATTCGATGCTCAAAAACAGTTGTGCTGCTTTAATTTCAAACAGATTTTTTTTTTGGATTTATAAATGTCTGCTTTCACTTTTGATCAATTTAATGTGACCTTGATGAATAAAAGTATTAATTACTAACCCCAAACTTTTGAAGAGTAATAAGTTAAAATTTATGTGAACATAAAAGGGAAACTGTATATCAGATTTGCTCATATTTTATTCACCTTTTAGCTTTTTGCAGTTAGTCTCACATTAATTTTTCAGTCAAAATATTTTTTGTAAATATGAATATCCTCAGTTGATGTGAGATCATAAAATGCCATTTATAATAATTATACAATATAGAAAAAAAATACTATTTAAAATTGATTAAAAATAGCATATCACACTGCTGCCACTACTTGAGTTTTTGATATCAGCTACAATTTTCATTAAGGGGGGGCATTTAGCCTACAAATAAAAGTTTGATTATGCTGCTAAAGCAGTCTTACTTGATTCGTTCCTCCTCTGCTTTCTTCAACTCAGCGTCCCTCTTCAAAACCATCATGATCATCTCCTGTTCCTCCTCGGTCAGGTGGCTCAGGTCTATCATGATGACCACTGTTCTTCTCACAGTTGGGTACTCTAGTACCGAGACTCACAGAATCCACATGACTATCTCTTGTTCTTCCTGAATCACCTTCATTTCATTATGCTCAGTTACGGCACCTGCAATGAGCATGCCAAAACATCTTAGATTCTCCATTAGTCTCTTTCTGATCAAGTGGCTTTTCTATGAAAATAATCATTTCTTTAATGGAAAGGACAGATGTAACCCAATTTGTATGCTGAATTTGATGTCATTTGGAATGAAATGTGATTCTAAATAAGTGCACAATGATGTTGAGTGAGAGCCTGTTTAGAGAACGCTGAGATTAGACAAAACATGTGACGGCACTGTCAGTTGACCATGAGCATGGGGCAGACCTTCAATATGTTCTATTAGTATTATTGGTTTATTTCTATGAACAGAAAAATAATAACACACTTGAATCCATTTGTTAAGTAAAATGTTTCCTTAAATGATCATATGAGCATATTTAATGCTTAAGACACCGGCGTGTCGCGTTAACAGTGCAAATATTTGAAAACAGCTCACTGAAACACTATTTACTCTGGGTTATACCTGGAACAAAACAAGCCTCAAAGAAATGACAAAGTCAGCCTAATACATAACATTATACAAACAATCAGCGAACAATAAAATAGCATTGAAATGTAAATACTTTACATTGGCGAGGAGCTTAATAACGACGTTAAATAGAAATACATATTCTCAAATGAGAGTCCGACTCAAGTCTGAAATTATGAATGTATTTGTTTTAATTAAAGAAAACAAACCATGTATCAAGAGCACATGAGTAATGGATTTAACATGCTGGTTGATCTGCAGGATTTGATGCTGTAATGTCACATCCTGAATCCTGTTTCTGTCCAAAGGGCTTTTGACTCATCAAATGAGGCTCTTCATTGCAAATTGCATTAAGTTCTTAGTAAACAAACAGCATTTTATGAAATGCAAGATAAATTGCACTTTTAATAAACAAGATAAGTAACAATAAATTAAAGCTTTTTTTCTGGGTATGTAAAATAGTTTAACCTCAAGAAGCTCACCTTGGAGCTTTAGGAGTTTTAGTTGAACTTATAGACATGTAATTGAATTTTAAAAACAGGATAATGTGGTCTGTTCTTGTCTTCAGTGATAAAATCACTGCTGTCTCGGGATTCATGAGCTCTTTTTCTGTTAGGCTGTGTTCTAATAAATTCATTAATCCTCCGTATTGCATTTATATTTAATCGTCATAAATGCATTGCATTCATCAGTGCAACATCTGTACAGAATGAACACAAGAACCTGTCACTTCCTTCATATCAGAATCATTTCGATAAATAATCAAAACCAACCGGAGATTATTAACCCCGTAATATAAATAGTGTAAATACAGCTTTATATGATTTATGTCAGTCCATCGATCAACACTTTACTTTTCATGTAGTTTACTCGAGACCGAAAGCACAGTGACAACCTTGTAGAATATATTCATGAAGTATTTCATGAAACTTTAGATGCTGGTGAATATATTCTACAGTGCTAAAACAATCTTCACATAGGCATACAAAACGCCAGGTAGGCTATATGTCGATATGAATTTCTTTTCAGCTCACCTTGTTTCCGTGGCAGAACTTCTGGAGCGCCTGACTGACGCGCAGCACAGAACACATCTTCAGTGTGTGAGCGACGCGTCTCTCAGGGTTGGACGGAGTCTTGACGTCGGCTTCCATTAGACCAATCAAAGGCTGCGTTTGAGCGCTCGACGCGACGCGCCAAGATAGAACGCTCCAATCAGAAGTACACGGCGGGCGTATTAAATTCGTTACACGCAAACATTTAAATAGTTTATATTCCACATTTTCTGTCTTTTTACATGCATTTTTTTGAATTATGTTTGTTTGTTTTTAGCTATATTTATGTTGGAGAATTATATAATCATTAGTTGAGTTTGTTCTCATAATTTATTTACAAACCTATTAAATGATGGATACATATGTAACCATCTTATGTAAAACGTATCTGCATGATAATATTTATACGTTATTTAATTTGTGTGCGATTAGTCATTCAGAGGCAGCCAGTGTCTGTGCAAACAACATTATTTCATAAGTCGTCCGGTTATTCTGTACTGCTGTTATACCGGTTCGTATCGGTCCTAATTTGATTAGCAAATGCTGATGTACAACAGCACTGGGACTTCTGATTCTATCACTTGGCTCGTCTGTTTTGTTCCAGACAGTCTGTGCATTAATGGTTGGGACTTTCAGTGTTTCTGCAGGTTACAGTCAGTACACAAATAGGTGGCGACAAATTAGTGTATTTATGAGTGAATCATTGAATCATTTACCAAATCAGTTCGTTCCAAACAGATTCAGGATTCAGGACCACAACATGTCTGTGGGTACACATTACTTTATTTCCTGGTCATTTTAAGTAAAATAAATATAGAAATTCAATCTTTTAGATTCCCTTAACAAGTTTATATTAGAACAAGTTTAACCAGGTTTATGTTTAACAAGTAGGAGTAAGGTTTTGAAATGGGTAGAGGCAAGTGAGTACAAACTCTCCAATCGATCAAACATTTTTATACAGCCGTTAAGCTTCAAAGTTTTGAATCTATGACTTTTTACTTCAGGGCCATCCTTAGGGGGGTGCAACTGGTGCGATCGCACCGGGCCCCGTGGCGAACGAACCGAGGGGGGCCCCGCTCCCTACCTCACACCAGGCCCCGTGTCAGCTAAGGACGGCCCTGCTGTACTATTTAGATTCATTTAATACAAATGATAATTTGGTAGATATGCTACGTTTGAGTGTATTTGTAAGTAATGAAGACTAGTACATGATTAACCCCCACGTCGGGCTGAAAAACGAATGCCGACAATAAAACAAACATGCTCAAGATTTGTGGAAGCTGCACTTTATTTGAAAAAGAAAGAGTTCACTAATTGTTCTTACATCTTTTAAATACATAAACAAAAAAATGATCCGTGAGGACAACACAGAAATTATTCAATAAAACTTAGGTCAAGTCCGATTTGATTGAATTGCTTTCATATTTCAAACCATCCTTAGCCAACCCCTGGACAAACTGCCGACATGGTATATGTATATACACACAAAAGCACCGATCAACAGTGCTCGAACCATCTCCCCAGTCAGCATTTCTCATATTTTACACTACAAATTTACAGTGATATCAATAAACCTGTCCGTGACCAATAGCTAGAGGAGCGTCCAGCTCCCGTTCAGTATTCCTGGACTTTTAGAGAGCAGGGTGCTTAACTTAACGAGAAGTCTGAAACATGAGGGCAACTCTTAACATTCAGATCAGGGGCAGCCAGATCTTTACGGTCCGTGTGAAAATGATGGCATGCCATGCATAATGCAGAACACCTCCCTTCCCAAGTGCAACACTTCACAGTCATGGAGGAAGTGCTTTTCTACTCCAACAAATATCTCATTGCAAAACCCCTAAACAGTATAACAAACCATTCACTAATGATTACCCTCCCAATAGCCTTGGGCTGCAAACATTTCATCTACGGGAAGTTGTTCTAGACATAAAACTTAGAGAATAGTTAGTGCTCTATCATTTAGCTTACAGGTGTATTTTTCACATAATATCTATTTTAAAAGTCTAAACCTTCATTATACAATCCAACACCCATGAATAATGTTGAATTATTATTTATATTCCC
>NW_015505412.1:3289340-3291241 GCF_001515645.1 Sinocyclocheilus grahami
CCACGATGTACTTTGTAAACTCTCCCGTTTTATTTTTTAGGCATTAATCATAAATAAATACAAACGACACACAAGAAAGGTCTACTGGTGAATACAATTAAAGTCGAAACTAAAAGATAAAATGTAAAACAAAGTTACTGTTACTATTTCATAACACGTACTATATCAGATGCTGAGTTATACTGCGATTTAGCTCGATGTTTGCCACAAGACCTCTCATCAGAAGCTCCCGGTTGAAGGAAAAAAACAACCTAGCAGGAAAATCTAAATATAGCTTCTCAGAACACAAAAGATCCAAGCCTCTCAATGCCCTTACCTACCTTAACAGATTATAAAATGTATGAGGAATCCCTTTATGGGTTGAACAGCAGCATCACTTGACATCTTAAACAAATTACGAAATGATTGCAGTATGCTCCCAGTCTTTCAACACACTTGGTTTACATCTTTGACGTCGAGTATGTTGTGGGATCGGTCCTCTGAAGAGCATCCCAGCACAGAGGACGGAGCTTAATGGTTTGACATCAGGGATCAACTTCATTTTGTGTTACATAAACTGCATCTGGAGAAAGCAACAATTAAACGTACAATTAAAAAGATACTTTAAACAACAGTGTGTTCAGTCTACAAGAAACAGCGTTCGCGACCCATGTCACTTCCAAAACGTGACACATTTATGAATGAAACCAGTGTAGACCGGGACTGGGAACTGATTGGATTGTGAATAGTCTCTGTATGACAGTTTGGAGGAGAGGAGGGTTTGATGTCAACCGAAAAGGAAAGACGTTTTAGAGGTGTTACAGAAAGTTGCAGGGTTTCTACTTCATGACTTTTCCAGTTTGTGGTTACTGGATAAGTATTTTAAAAATCATTTCATACAGACTGTACTCACAGAAAATGAAAAAGTGATGAAATATCTTGAAATATCTGTGCACAACTAGAAAAAATATAATCCATATAGAAATCTCCATGACTTTTTAAAATATATTATCAGGCCACAGTTTTAAAGGTGAATTCAGTCATTTATTGCTACTGTTATTTTACATATAATTAAATCAATTGTTGAAAAATAAAATTACATGTTTAATATATACTTAAATTTAAAAGTATTCAGAAAGAATAGTCAATTTTATTTTTATAAAATAATTTTAACATTTAAAATACTTTTATAAAGTGATGAAATATCTTAAAACATCTGTTTAACTAGAAAAAATATATACACTGAACAAAATTATAAACGCAACACTTGTTTTTGCCCCCATTTTTCATGAGCTGAACTCAAAGATCTAAGACTTTTTCTATGTACACAAAAGGCCTATTTCTCTCAAATATTGTTCACAAATCTGTCTAAATCTGTGTTAGTGAGCACTTCTCTTTTGCCGAGATAATCCATCCACCTCACAGGTGTGGCATATCAAGATGCTGATTAGACAGCATGATTATTGCACAGGTGTGCCTTAGGCTGGCCACAATAAAAGGCCACTCTAAAATGTGCAGTTTTATCACACGGCACAATGCCACAGATGTCGCAAGTTTTGAGGGAGCATGCAATTGGCATGCTGACTGCAGGAATGTCCACCAGAGCTGTTGCCCGTGAATTGAATGTTAATTTCTCTGCCATAAGCCATCTCCAAAGGCATTTCAGAGAATTTGGCAGTACATCCAACCGGCCTCACAACCACAGACCACGTGTAACCACACCAGCCCAAGACCTCCACATCCAGCATCTTCACCTCCAAGATCATCTGAGACCAGCCACCCGGACAGCTGCTGCAACAATCAGTTTGCATAACCAAAGAATTTCTGCACAAACTGTCAGAAACCATCTCAGGGAAGCTCATCTGCATGCTCATCGTCCTCATCGGGGTCTCGACCTGACTGCAGTTCATCGTCGTAACCGA
>NW_015505412.1:3291399-3344971 GCF_001515645.1 Sinocyclocheilus grahami
ATGGTGGTCACACCAGATACTGACTGGTTTTCGGACTCCCCGGACCCCCCAATACAGTAAAACTGCATTTTTGAGTGGCCTTTTATTGTGGCCAGTCTAAGGCACACCTGTGCAATAATCATGCTGTCTAATCAGCATCTTGATATGCCACACCTGTGAGGTGGATGGATTATCTCGGCAAAGGAGAAGTGCTCACTAACACAGATTTAGACAGATTTGTGAACAATATTTGAGAGAAATAGGCCTTTTGTGTACATAGAAAAAGTCTTAGATCTTTGAGTTCAGCTCATGAAAAATGGGGGCAAAAACAAAAGTGTTGCGTTTATAATTTTGTTCAGTGTATATTCCCTATAGAAATCTTCAGGCATGAATATCACAGTTTTAAAGGTGACCTCAGTAATTTTCCCCACAGTTGTTATTATTATTAATTAAATGAATAGTAACATGAAATATGTTTAAAATAATGTACACTCAGGAATATGTATTAAGAAAGTAAACTGTCAATTTTATGTTAATAAAACGAGATGAAACTGAACATGAGTGCATGCAAGACCATCGGTGAGCACAAACACATGCGGTACCTAGACAAAAGACGAAGCTCTACAAGAAATCCTTGAGAGAGAGCTGTGCAAAGGGGTCTTGTCCTGGGGCTCTGAGAGGACTCTGACTGGAAGGGCTAGAGGCAGCGGAGGGCTAATGCAGAGAGAACAACACAGAGAGAGAAAGGAAAGAGCTTGGAGTGACAGGGAGAAGCACATGTGGAGGAGAAGAGGAATGATCTGCACTTTGGGAGGGAGTTGTCTATGTCATGGCCCATCAGAACACAATGGACCATGTTTATGAAGAGTGTTAATAGAAAGCTACATTCATCACAAGAACAACATAACGTACATGAAAGTTTGTAGGGACTGTACCTGTGCACTGGACACTGATCCGAATGGATTGGATGGCCTCATGACCGGCTGTGTGTACATCATTGTGGGCTGTGTCATCATGCTCATAGAGGGCATCTGTGGAGGCTACAAAAATACAACCATGAAGAATCATTCTGGTCACAATTTCAACAACCTCAATTCTAGCAGCTGGTTTCACAGCAGGGTTATCAAAGTTAAAGGGGTTATATGATGTTGCTAAAAAGAACATTATTTGGTGTAATGAAATGTGTTTATGCGGTTTAAAGTTCAAAAAACACATTATTTTCCACATACTGTACATTACTGTTTCTCCTCTATGAAACGCGTCGATTTTTACAAAGCTCATCGGTCTGAAAAGCGAGGTGTGCTCTGATTGGCCAGCTATCCAGTGCATTGTGATTGGCTGAATACCTCAAGCATGTGACGGAAATGTTACGCCCCTTACCATACTGTGATGCTGTGTCCCGGATCGACAAGACAAAACCAATAAAACCCATTACAAGCAAGGCATTTGTTGCATCCAGTGGGGACATAATTACGGATTATAATGACTTATACTGTCTTTGTTGTTGCATCGCACCGCGTAAAAACATAAACCATGTCTGCATTTGTGATCGGAGAAATGACAAACAACAAGCCCTATTCTACACTGCCCAAAACTCGCGTTTAAATCGTCAGTGGCAAATCCTTTAAATATGAAAACGTACTTACAGGCTGTGAGTCAGAACAGCCGGCATTGTAGTCTACTCCACCAGGATCAGGAAACTGTTTAATCCCATCATAAAACACCTTTAAAGGGGACTTATTATGCTTTTTCACTTTTTCAGCTTTAGTTAGTCTGTAATGTTGCTGTTTGAGCATAAAAAAGATCTGCGAAGTTACAAAGCTCAAAGTCCACTTCAAAAGGAGATATTTTATTTAACATAAATCACTTTTCAAAAACTACAACGAATGACTCGTTTGGACTACAACGCATATTTTCCGGGATTTGTGATATCACAAATACCGACGAATGGGACGAGACCTGGTTGAGCTGCACTAGAGAAGGCAACGAGTGTTATCACTATGTCGGAGACACGCTATAGTTTTCCCAAGGCAGACGAACTTAAGAGTGGTTACAATCATCCAGGTTTTTATTTTGCGCTCAAATTGATTTGATTTTGATGCAATATTTACAATGAAGGCTGCAGGCAGTAAGGGGCATGACATTTCCCGACCAGGCGCCGAGTGCTGCCAATCACAACACACACTGGCTCAGCTAACCAATCACAGCACATTTCGTATTTCAGAAAGCGGGCCTTCATTTGATGCAGGAACAATTCGAGCCGTTCATGCCAGACTGGGGAGAGAGGTGTTAATGTAATAATGTAAAATATGTGAAAAATAATGTGTTTTTCGAACAACCTAGTATGAGAGCCTGTTCTAGTACACCCCCAAAACAAAATCAAGACTTTGTAACTAAAACCATAAAAAATGAAAACCTTTTTATTTGAAATAAAATAAATGTTAACTAATATAAAATAAAAAAACACATTGCAGCTTGTTGTTAAAGTAACATTTTCATTTTTTTACTTGATGTACTAAAATATAACTGAAATACAAAATAAAAACTAGAAAAATAACTAAAAAGGAAAATACAAAAATAAAAACAAATTAAAAATATAAAAAACCTGTAATAGTATCTCAGTGATACTAAAATAAGACAGTTTCCCAGAAGTACTAACCATGCCATATCCCATCATTCCTGTAGGTGTTGTAGCAGGGAAAGCCATGATAGACGGTGGCTAGAAAACAAAGAAAGACTAATGAGACACCAAGTTCATATGTGATTACTTTCATTAAAACCTTTAAAAAAAGACATAAGACACCTTGTTTTAGCAATATCCCAGAACGCACTTCTGTGAGCTCAGTTAATAAATGGCGGACAAGGCAAGAAAATGTCAGTTACGATTTAAACATTTCTTTCCAATACCGAGAAGGATTGATTAAAACAGTTTAATGTAATGCAAATGTATTATTTTAACCAATATTTGTGTGCTGCATATTTATGCTTTTTAAAGTATCGAGCTGTTAGCTTAGTAACATGCTAATTTAGATTACTTAAAGACTAAAATAAACTACATGGTTTTGCACAGATTTATGCACAAGTTGACAATGATAACCAAAAGTAAGAGCCGGTCTGCAGATTTTGTTCAGAGTTGACCATTTTGCAGAAAATCGCATAGTGTATGATGGGCACAGATTTATTTTATTTTTTTGGTTCAGACCGACTCCATCCACTCAGCGGATTTCAAACATGTTTGATAGTTTGAGTTGATTTCAGAACAAATTGTTTGCATTTGTCACTCTCCTAGCAATGAGGCGCTCATTTAGTGAATAATGCCAGTTTTCTTGGCAAGAGTGTGATGCCTAGTATTTTAAAATCTGTTCAGATTCATGTAGTCATGTAGTGTTTTCCAGCCTTAAGAGGTTAGGATGCTTCCTTAGAATGTAGCTGCCTATCTAGGCAGCTCAATGGATTTTAAAGCAATTTTATCAATATAAAGTACAATTGTACCATAGAAACAGGATTCCATGTAGTAGATGGAGCAGTTTTGGGTTGCCAGTTCATTCCACCAGTTAATTTTCTCTCTCCTGGTTGGTTCCAGTGGATATCACTGTGAAAACAGGCTAATATTAACACCAAACCAGAATATGTATTTACTGAGCATCAAGGATATAATGAGCATCATAAAGGGCAACATTCTTACTTTTTAGTGGTACCGTTTCCAATGCCCAGATCTGTATGTGAGAAAATATATATTTTATTAAAGGGGTCATATGATGCTTTTTTAAAGATCATTATTTTGTGTATTTAGTGTAACAGAATATGTTGACATGCTTTAATGTTAAAAAAAACACATTATTTTTAAAATACTGTACATTATTGTAGGTCCTCTATGCCCCGCCTCTCTCAAACCCTTCGTTTTCTACAAGTCCCTCCTTCCGACAAGCGCAGTCTGCTCTGATTGGCCAGCTGACCCAGTGCATTGTGATTGGCAGAACACCGCAAGCACTCGTCGGAAATGTAACGCCCCTTACCATAATCGTGAGCTTCAGCTTTCAAAATAAATGTAAAGACAGAGCCCGAAAGGGGAACAGAGTCGCGTGACAGACACAGTGATGAAGCTGGTATGTGTTTGTGATGTGCCCCCCCCCCCCCTCTCTCCCTCTCTCTCTCTCTCGCTCTCTCGCTCTCTCAATTCAATTCAATTCAATTCATATTGCTTTATTGGCATGACATACTTGGGTACATATTGCCAAAGCATTGTACATAGCAGAACAAATACATATAATACACATCCATAAACAAACAAAACAAAAATGCATGTAAAATACATCCATATATATTTATATAAACATTGATGGTACTACTAATGCAGATGTGTTCACTCTTTAACTCTTAGTTTGTGGCATTTATAAATATAATGTGCTACCACAGAGGAAGTAGGTCCTTCACCAAGTAATATTCTTAATTTGTGGTTTTCATGGAGCGACTGGAACTCAGGAATGTTCTCTCTCTCTCTCTCTCGCACGCACACACACCCAAAAGACAGACATCACTGACCACTATGCTTGCATTTTTTGCAGCACCTTGGTCAAGACCTTACGTTTTCTTCACTGAACTGGCCTGCATGTCACGTTTTTACATGCAAAAATGCATTCTGTGTGAAACGGCCCCTAACAATGTATATCTTCATTTTAGCATCATGTTCTGACAAACACATTGACACTTACTTCCAACAAGGTTGGCCAAGGAAGAATCCAGGTCGTCTGACACCAGTTTCTCTGGGAGCTGATTGGAGGACTGATTTGAACCGGCCAGAGTGGGTTTCAAAATCCCTGCTGTTCCATTCACAAATAAGACAGGTGAGAATATTTATTTTATATAGCATATTTGATACACAATGGTGATTCAGAGTGCTTTACATTAGCATTATAAAGCAAATAAAAAAACATATAGACATAAAAGCCAAGTTTAAAATAATTTAATACTGTCAGTTCAGAAACTTCTGATAACATGTTGATCTACTTTTTCAAGTTTTCATTTGATTTATACTAAAATGCCTTACCATCAGTATCCAGGCTATTGGACGAGGCAGCTTTAGAACCGAAAACAGACTCAAAGTCAACACGCAGCTCCCCTGAGCTCTGTGGAGGAGGGATTTGTGGAGCTCCGTATCCTTCAAAAGGCACAAAAAGCCATTTAAACCCTCTTACAGCACTCACAATATAGACTAGGACACTGTATGAAGAATAAGCAAGTTAAAACAATGCCAGTATCAAAAATAATAAGTTCAAGTGCTGCCAATAAGTGGGCTAGTTTGGTCACATGTCAAAGTTAGTAGAGGGTAAACTACACGCACAAGACATCCTGAAAAACTGCAAGAACCACTACATGTTTACAAGAACCGCGTTAAAGTGATAGTTCACCAAAAATGCAAAACTCATCATTTACTCACCCTCATGTCATTCTAAATATCTTAATATCTAAATATCTTATGAACATAAAAGGTGAATTTTTGAAGAATATAAAGACAATGAATGAGGCCGTCAAGCTCCAAAAAGCACCATAAAAACTAAATGTGAATAAATGATGACAGAATTGTCATTTTTGGGGGTACTTTCCCTTTAAGGATCTGATTTTGAATGGTGTTATATCATATTAGATCAGACAACATTAGAGACAAAGGGAAACATATATCACAAAGGGGCGCAGCGCCACACGAGGCAACCTCCAGCCACAGGCTCCCTACCTCTGAATATGCCTGCTACTGTGGAGGGCTCAGACTGGAAGGGAGAGGGGTTTGGGAGATGCTGGACCATAGACGGTTGACCAAACGAGTCTGACAGGCAGGCGGGGAGAAGGAGAAACAACACGGCAAGCGTTACAGACATAAAGACATTTGAAATTCAGAATGGATTAGTAAAGAGCGTATTTAAACAGCAATATTAAGACAGCCATGTGCAGAAGGCAAACAGCATCCAGCAGGGATCATCACAGGTTAGTCCCTGCACACTGCTTCAGTGCTCCTATGTTTCCAGACAGAGGGGAAACATAGGTGGGATGGTTTGCATCATGGTACCTGAGATTAAGTGCTCTATCCGCACAGTGCGTTTGTAATTGCTTGATACAGATGAACTTGAATCAATAAAGGGATTGTACTGATCTACAGTGGAAAAGGAAAAACAATCATTCACTTATAGCTTTATAGTTTAACTACTAAACCTTCACAAAGCAAAGGTAGACTGAGGTGAAAACTGGAATGAAATGTGTGATTTCTGACAAACTTTTTTGTAGAACGCTTCAGAATGTTCCAGAAAATAATATAAATATTATGTTTCATAAATAATATATATTATGATTAGTTGCTTTCAAATGATTAAAATATTTATTTGTAATTGTTTTTGTATGCCGGATTGCACTCATGGTTTATATTTTACTTGTTGACCTTTGTTAAATATAAAAAATTGCATCAGACAAAATAAAAAAAAGAGCATTAAATATTTTTCATTTTTAATATTTCAGTAATCGCATTTAACACAATGCGTTTAATGTTAACGCATTACCTTTGATAGCCCTAATTTTATGTATATTACCCTTAAAAAGTCTGGGTTCTGTCATTTTTATTTTTCTGAAAGAAATTAATACTTTTATTCAGCAAGGATACATTAAATTGATCAAATGTGTCAGTAAATATATTTATAATGTTAAAAAATCTATTTCAGAAAATGCTGTTCTTAAGCATCAAATCAGCGTATTAAAATGATTTCTGAAGGATCATGTGACACTGAAGACTGGAGTAACGGCAGATTTTTCATAAATGCATTTTTCATATGTATTTTTCATAAATGCAGCTTTGATGAGCATAAGAGACTTTCAAAACAAAATATTCTTACCGACCCCAAACTTTTAAATGGTGGCAAATATTATTTACCATATATATGTTGGAAGTTGGGCAAATTAATCTATTCAGAATGTAGTTACATCATCTTGTTTATTTGTCTTTCTATTCACCCAGTTAACATGCATTTTTTCTGTTGTTTTCGTCTCACACTACCCACAACCGCTTTAATTTTAGCTTTGAATCGAGATAAAAACTGTAATTAACGAAACAGCCCCACTGTAACTAAGCCAAAACAAAGCTCTATGTGTACAAACATTATTTGAGGCTTATCTACAGTACTGCCACCTAACCTCCATTTATTCTCCAATTACAGACTGCATTCTTACTCAGACGGCGAGCTAAACTGTAAGAACGATGTGACTGAACTTAATCAGAGGATTCCTGACACAACGGGATACTGTGCATGCGAAACAACGAGGGACTTTCAGCGACCAGAAAAGCTCAAACTAATAAAACACTTTGGATGGGTGGATGGGTGGGTTGGAAGAAAGAAACTAAAGCGTGTTTACCACCAAAAATCTCATGACCTGACGTCCTAGAGGAGAAACTAACACCATCTGATGACATAACGGGTAGATGAGCACCATCAACAACAAGTTTGGTTAGGAAAGGGTTTAGGTTTGGAATGGAGTCATCTACAGCTTCAGAAGAAGAGAAAGGATCTGAGCAGGCAAAAGGAGAGAGAGAAAGAGTCGAACAGGAGGACATTAAAATGAGACTCAAGTTAACACAGAGCTACAGCATGCTGAATCTGAGACAGTCACATGCAAAGGGTCTCACCTCCCCAAGCCGTGGCCACAGAGGGTCCGGGCTGCATGCTTGACTGAAAGTTTGTCTGCAAGTCGAAGAGGTCGCTCTCCATCTTCAGGGCACTGAAGATCAGGAAACGAAACAAAAATGTCTTAATCCCCAACCGATTTAACCAACAGAGTTTCATGTAGATGTAATATAAGATGCAGGGTTTTGCATGTCCAGAGATGTCACACTGTGAAGTGATTTGTTTGGCTGACCCATTGGAGCAGCTGGGAGTGGAGAACAGGTCGATGGCAGGAGCTGTGCTGATGCATGCTGCTGTGGTGGAGACTGGAGAAGTGTCAGTCGTGGCGAACGACGGCCTCTTGGAGAGCTCCTTCAGCCTCTGTTCCTGTTTACAAGAAGCCAAGAAACCTTTTAGACAGGAAGGAGCCATCTGATTGGCATGGGGAATAACGTACCAACCACTTTTCATTCATTAGTGTGATGTTTAGAGGATAAATTTGAAATGTGATACCAAGATCATTCAGATCATTGTTTTAACAACTGAACTGTAGCAGCACGGTAAGTTGTACACAATGCTTTTTGATAAAAAAAACCTATGCACTCGGGACAGGTTTTTTAATCTGTTCCGACAAAGCCATCAAATCAGATAAGAACTTTTCACCAACTCTTGCCATTATTGTGTGCAATATGCATTATATAATCTGGGAATGGTTTGTGAGCTTCAGACATATAAAAAAAAAACACCCATCATTAATCTAACAAACAAAATATTGTCCTCTAAGGCCACACACACACTGTAATGTTTAAGGATTGACAACCATATTTAAATACAGGAGTGAATCCCCTAAATTCAGGAGTGAATCCCCACTCTCAAAATTGCATGATTGACACCATTGTAACCATAGCAGCGTTTTTGCCATTTTGTGGCCTAATGGTTAGAGAGTCTGACCAGTGCTCTCTTCCACCTTCAATACCACGACTGAGGTGAGACCCTTGAGCAAGGCACCAAACCCCCAACTGCTCCCCGGGGGCCACAGCAAAAATGGCTGCCCACTGATCCGGGTGTGTGTTCACGGTGTGTGTGTGTGTGTGTGTGTGTGTGTTTGTTCCCTACTCAGTGCTGTGTGTGTGTGTGCACTTGGATGGGTGAAATGCAGAGCATAAATTCTGAGTATGGAACACCATAATTTGGCCACACGTCGCATCACACTTCTTATTTGCTGTTTTTTTTTTCTGTTAACGCTAGGGGTGCAACGGATCGTAGATGTTCCATGATCCGTATGGATCAGGCTGCACAGTTCGGCACGCATGTGATTCGCGGATTAACTGTTAAATTTAACCATCATAAGAGTTCAAGTTTATCATTTGCACAAGTTTTGTCTTGCCAGTTTACACATTCGAGCAATTTTAACTCGCGCTTTGTCTTCTGTGCGCTCAGCCGCTGCCGCACACACCTGAAGCGCGCACGCAGAGAGAGAGAGACACCGCGTGAACAGCGAATTGATTCCTCTTTCACATACACACGTTATGTTATGTTATGTTATGTTAAAATATCTGTTTTGGCAAGTATTCTATTCCTGTCGCAATAATCAATATATCGACTTATCGCGCAATATGTACATGACCTCAATCATTTTTGGTGACCCAATATATCGCCCATTATATTTACTTAAAAATTAATGTCACCATGTTTTGTACATTCCACTTGTGCCTGTGTCTTTTGCAGCTTCTCCTACATAACGTGGTGTAGTCATGACGTGCTAGTTCAAATTTAAAAAAAGTTTCATCTGCAGATATGGTCTTGTTTAGGGATCTGTGCCTTTGTGCATACAGACATCTGACTGCTAAGTAGTGATTGTGTTTTTCAGCAATAGTGTGCACCCTTAATTTACAGAGAAAAGAAGGTCAGGGGGAAATCTGTAGATGGAAAAATCTCCATACATTCTTTGTGCATTTTTCTTTTTTTTCCTACTTGTTACTTTGCACTTTTTGTTAGAAAATGTTTATTTACTGTTTATTCAAGTGTTTTAAGGTATCTAATATTTTGATACTTAATTTCCATGATCTAGCCTAAAAATTCTTAAATTAAAAGTTTGTTGTCATTTGGAAGTGTGTAGGCCTTCTTGCATTATTATGCTGTTACATTATGATTATATATTCAGTGGCATAAAATGGTCTTTAAAATGACAATAATATCGCTTATCGCAATTATTTCTGAGGCAATATATCACACAACAAAAAGTTGTTATCGTGACAAGCCTAAGTATTAGGTCTGTGTATTTGGCCTTAAAGAGACAGCAGCCAATAAATACCTGTTTCTGTCTGCTAATCAAATAACACCACAGCTCTAACCAAGATTAATCTGAATTTAACTTGTGCAGTGAGCACTATTGTGTTATTTTACACTTAATTATTACATTTCTGCACCTCAATGCTACTGTTTCTGACTTTATTTGTAACTGGGTTTTGTTGTATTCATCTATGCTTGTAATTTGTGTAATTGTTCTTGTTTTTTTATTTCTTGCATCGCGCATACAGAAGGGAGACACATCTCTGATACACGTTTAAATATGTCATTAACAACTAGTTGTTCAGTTCGTTTCCACACACACTGCGTAGAATTTCTGTAAATGAGGCTGTCACTACCTGAATGGTGAAGTCAATTTGGTTGTAGAATGTGGTTGCTTTTGTTGGACACTGTACATTAAAAACTGCAAGGACTATTATTCTCTATATTTTAGGACCAAAATATTCATATTTCAATATTTAAACAGCCTTGCAATAAAAATGCTATATTTAGTTTTACTTTAAAAAAAAATCAATGTAGGCATGGCCATTTTCAAAGTGCAGCATTTTTAGAAAGTACAATAACTAGCCAGGAATTTACTGCAAATTCACACACACAAAAATAATTTAATTAATTTAATAATAATAATTTATGCATTTAACAGACACTTTTATCCAAAGCGACTTACAGTGCATTCAGGCTATACATTTACCAGTATGTGTGTTCCCTGGGAATTGAACCCATGACCTTTTGCGCTGCTAACGCAATGCTCTACCACTGAGCACATATAACTAGAAAATAGGAATCTGTAATAAACCAAAGAAAAATGAGCAAAATATTACAGAAAATACTGGAAATCCTTTCCTCTGGCGGGTGAAATTATTTTTGATGTGTCCTGTAATGTACCTTTAGAGCTTTCAATCGCGCCTGCTCCTCCTCCAGAGCTGCCTGCTTTTCCCTTTCATCCACTTTGGTGAAAGACATGCCAGTGTTGGCCAACGATGACACCGCATTGGAGAGTGTGCTTGCCCTACAAAAGTCAGGGAGAGATATATTGGGCTTCAGTGATTATGAAAGAGAAATTTATACCTAGAGTATATAGAACTCCTGCATTACAAGCTCTTATAAGTAAGAATCCATGAAGTCCTGTCAACATAATGCATCTGTTAGAACTCATTAATTTGTATTCAGCTTTGAATGTGACATGAATGACCCACCTGCTGGCGGCGGTGGAGTCCTTCACCTTCTTCCCTTCTAATGAAGCCAAGTGTTGCTCCAGGGCATCCAAAAGACTGCTGGGGGCCTGAGGGAATGCACAAACATTTACCAGCAATACAGCACTGACTGCATCAAGTCAACAGTGAAATTACAGTAATTAGCTTATTGGCAATAAGAATTAAACAGTGCAAAGGAGTGCAGAAAAGAGTCAGAAAAGTACTTACACACACTGTAAACTGAAGGTGGACAAAAGGTGGAAAGATAAAGGGAAATACAGAATATAAAGGTGGTCTTGGTCAGACATATAATGCATGAGTTTCAAATCTGCTCTTATATAAGACTATGATGGCATTTGCATTGGATATTAATCTGTCCTTTTCATGTGTCCATGTTTAGCATTTGCCATTATGACTTTCATGTTACAATATACACTAACCCATTCTCACTCCCATGGTATCAAATACTGCTGCTTGGTTAAGAGCTCTGCATGTCACTATATAGATGCCAATGGTGCCTTTACATTACTATAATCATGAAACTATACTCTCAAGAATATACTCATAATTTTACACATGGCACAAAATGGCTCAAACAGCTGTTTTTGAGTGAGAATCTGTTGCATATTCTGAGTCAATATACTTGCCATAGCTGTGGAAGTCATGATTCTATTATCTCTATTATTATAATTATCATTCTGAAATCTCCACTGAGCCCATAACACCTTTATTTGCTGTAGACAGGGAAAAGTTAAGACAGAAAAGCTGAGAAATATTTAGTGACATGCGCATCCGAATGACCTGCATGCATCTTCAAGTTAGAAATGCATTTGTGCAAAGTAATGTAAGAGAGAAAGCATAACAGTTTCAGAAAATACTCAGGATAGTTAATAATGCAGAACGAGCGCAGGTGTTATAGTAAGAATAAAAGTGTAGTCTCACCTGAGACAGGTCAGGTATGTCCCCGCGGTCTATTCCCACCTGCTGTGAGGTGAGTAGAACAAATATGTTACATAGCACTCTTTTAATGAAGTCCCTTGCTAACCAGAACAACACATGAGAATCTCACCTCTGCCACTTTGAGGAACTCCGAGATCCGGGTCATTCGAGTAAGGAATTTCTTGTAAATGTCCAAACCCTCTTTGCACTGGACTTTTTTCATATCAAAATACTTTTCTGTAAGAGGTATGAATAAGTACCCATTACTAATCAGCACTATGCTGTTATCTGCATGCATTTAAATTAAAGGGGTCATATGATGCTATTTTAAAGATCATTATTTTGTGTATTTGGTGTAACAGAATATGTTGACATGCTTTAATGTTCAAAAAACATTATTTTTCTCCTCTATTCCCTGCCTCTCTCAAACACATCGTTTTCAACAAAGCCCCCTCCTTTGACAAGCGCAGTCTGCTCTGATTGGCCAGCTGACCCAGTGCATTGTGATTGGTCGAACACCACAAGCATCTGGGTTGTGCTGTTCTGTTGTAAAAAAATCTTAACCAATGATTCCTAATTGCATCTACTTCTGGAAGGCCAAATAAGGGGCTTTTGCTTTGGCACTGAATCACACAGTGTCTCCCTGACATGGCTGCATCAACACTACTGCTGTTCCTGAAACCACGCCTTCTTTCTTTGCGCGCACATTTGGGCGGCATTATGCTAATATTTCCACATAGTGACATAGGTCTGTGGGGGCGTGTTAGAACAAGCCGTTTTAGGTAGGCGTGGGTGACTCTTAACTTTTATAAAGAATATCTCTTTGGATTTGAGACTTTAGTCTTTGCAACTTTACAGATCTTCTTTATGAACCAAGAGCTTGTAACACTCCAAAGAGAAAGGAAAACTTGAAATCGCATCATATGACCCCTTTAAAATAGCTTACCATCACTTTTTTTTCATAAACATTAAATCTGCAACTAGGATAAAAAAAAATAGCTACTGAATTTGACATTTTCAAAGAAAGTTTTTTTTTTTTTTTGAGTTTTGTAGACTGGGGAAAGTATGGGGAAAGAGAAGAAATGCAATTAGGACATAATGTAGAACAGATTTGAACCTGCATAACTGTGAGTACAACTTCTTGTGAGCATGTGCACCACTGTCGCAAACTTTTGTCAAATTTTAAGAGCTTATAGGAATATTTAAAGAAAATGTACTAAAAATCTACTCACCCTCAGGCCATCCAAGATATAGATACATTTGTTACTTTGTCTGAACAGATTTAGAGAAATTTAGCATTGCATCTCTTGCTCACCAATGAGCAAGAAGGAAGCATTATTTTGGCCAGAAGCAATGGTTTAAAGTTAAAATGCCTTGATCAGTTTGTTTCTTACTAGCATGCTTTTCTACTACAGTTTTTTGCTTCACAAGATGTTAATTGGACAGGAGTTGTGTGGATTACTTGTGGATTAGCGTGATGTTTTTATCACCAGTATGGACTCTCCTTCTGACGGCACCCATTCACTGCAGAGGATCTATTGGTGAGCAAGTGATGTAATGCTAAATTTCTCCAAATTTGGCCTAAGGGTGAGTAGATTTTCAGATTCCTTTAAACTAATATTTACCTCATATCTGTAATGTGCATCTTTCATATAAAAAGTGAAGAGAGTGTATTTCTACAATATTTTGTTTATTTATTTAGAATTTAGATGAAAGCATCCTGCAAGTAAGTTGCTACCCATCCTACCCAGTAAGTTTATTATCCCTTCATTGTAAGCTGCAAAAAGACGGATGGAGTCTTTGAAGAGAAGCATGAAGGCTGCATTGATAACCCCATTGGTGAGTTCATTGGCATTGACCTGGACAAACACAAAAAAGCATATTTTTATATATATGCCACACAACTGCTTTGCTTATACAGAGTATCTATTCATTGCATATATTCATAAGTCATCTTTTAGCAGTGAACACGCATGTATATAGATCAACCGTCAGCTCTCTAACTTACATTGAAGTCAAGAAGGGCATCCATCTGGTTCTGTATAATGGGGATGGTTTTAAGAAGCTTCTCTGTGTTCATGGTTCTCATCACTCCGTCCACCCTTAAGGAAAATATTTTAAAATATAGGTCAAATGACATTAAGGGGATCAGTGCATGGAGGTTTAGTGGATGATCGAGCACAATGACTTCAAGCACTTAATGCAAGCACTTCAAACCTAGTGCTGCACAAATCCCCCTCAAATGATTTAGAACAAAAACTACAGGTAAGGCTAAAAAAAAAAAATCTTTGTATCGAGTGAACAATTTTCTGGTTAAATGAATCACTGTTTGAGTTACATAATGCACATAATGTCAAATTCAGCACATCAAAGAAAGCAGGAACTAGATACTACCTTTAGATTCAAAGTCATTTTATAAAATGTATTAAAAAATATCCTACCCACGCTTTACTTTTGTGAAGTCAAATGCCACCTGTCGATATGAAACCGCTTTCTCATTCAGATATCGACTATACCTCCGAATGAATGTTGACATATCATAACCTAGGGAGACATCAATAAATATCACAGTTAAGAAATAAATGATTTTATTCAGAAAAATGTTAAGGAGTAGTTGCTTTAAGGATCACAGAGGAAAAGTGCTACAATCAGAAAATAGGAATTTGACATGTTAAATTAAATCTGTAAAGTAAATGTTATAAATATTGTAAAACAAATTACATGAATTAAAAAAGAAAATAATGTTATTTTAACATATTATGTATTGTTATAATGTTATTTTAACATATTATATATCTATTACTATGTTGTAAAATATTTTACAACTATTTAAATAATACATCCAAAGATGAGAACAGGGAAAAAATGAAACCGCTGTAGAGCCTGAAGTAATTGTGTGGAGCAATACTGTACCTTGTAGGCCACTTTTGTCCAGGAAATTACTGAGGTTGAATAATGTGTTCCTGGAGGCCAAGTACTGAATAAATCGCTGTAACCAAAATAATTTTTAAAAATGTTTAATGCATAGACTTATTTGCAGATCTTCATTAGCGCATGGGAAAAAAAATTATTAAAAAATGGACAGCTCTCCCACAGTCACGCACCTCGTTCCCGTATACCATGAGGTGATGTGTTGTGATTAGAGACTTAAAGACTACCACCCAGCTGGTGCTGGTGGTCCTCTCGAACAAAGAGTCAGCCAGCTGAGGAATGTTCACATTCATCTCATTGGTACAGTGTATCAGGTCTACAACAGAAACAGAGATTTCCTTTAACTACTGACATTAATAACTGGGTGAACACTGAACAGGCAAGAACTGAGTCTAAAGACTGCACTGGTATAGAGCTTAAAATGTATTAAATCAAAGGATTATCATGCATTTATAACATAAAACAGAAAGCGCACATATATAAGCTTTGCTACATATAAAATGCACTTTATTCTGGATTACGTAACAGGAATTGCACAACCCACTACTACTATAGCTGGAATATACTACAGGAAAATCTGAACAGATTTTAAAACACTGGGCATCATATACTTACTGACTTTGTAATAGTCACAGAGGAAAAACTGGCCATCATACACTAAACGACTGAGGATCGTACACTACCAGACTTGCGCCTTGTTGCTAGGAGACGCGTGACAAATGAAAACAATCTGTGTTCTAAAATCGGCTGAAAACATGTTCGATATCCTCCGACTGGATGGAATCAAAGTCTGAAGCTAAAAAATCGGAGTCTGTGATCATCATACACTATGTGATTTTCTATGAAATCTGTCAACTCAAATCTGCAGACTGGCTCTGACTTTCAGCAACTAGAGTCGATTTATCTAAACTGTAAATCGGCAGAAAACCGGGGCAAAAAATCGTGTAGTATATTCCAGCCTTAACTCTTCTAGCGGACTTTCTAGATAAAATGCTTTATGGGAGTGAGATAGTTGTGGTGTAGTCTTCATATAGACAGTGGTGTAGTGCAGTTTCTGATGAGCTGCTACTTTCTGAATGAATGAGGTTGACTTCAGTCGTGTGGTTGGTTGGTTAGTTGGTTGGTTTGGTGTAAGGCAGCTGCCTCCAGAACACTGCCAACTTTGATTCATCCAGTTATGTCACTCCTACTCCTGAGAAACAAAGCCCTCACCACAAAAGATGTCAACGGAAATGTTCAGAATCAGATCTTGTCTGTTCTACAGCTAGAGATATATCAGGCGAAAACAGTTCAACTTTTTTGGGGGGTGAAAAGAACCATAAGTAACCATAATTTATGTGATATACTATAGCTTAAATAAAACTGTAAGAGCTGTATGATTTTTTTTCTGTGGAACATAAAAGAAGATATTTAGAGAAATGTAAGTTTTTAAATGCTATTTTAGTTGTATTAATATTTTGAATTCGTTTTTTAATTTTTACATTTCCTGTTTTCATTTTAACTTTAAAGTTATAGTAATTTTGCTGTGTTTGTCTTTATATATATATATATATATATGTCTATATGTATTTATTTTTATTTCAGTTTTAGTTAAGTACATCAAGTTTGCCTTTATGGTCTCAGTTTCAGTTAACCATAATAACCTTTCTTCAAAATGTATTCTTTTATGTTCCACAGAAGAAAGACAGTCATAGAGAATTGGAATGACATGAGGGTGAGTAAATGATGGCAGATTTTTATTTTTTTGCTAAACTATCCCTTTAAGACTTAAAATTGTTAAGTTTACTTCCATTCAAATAGACTGCTGATTAAAATTACCAAATGCATCTCTAGTTATCACAAAGTTTCAGATAGTTTCAGACAGGAAAAAATACTGACAAAAAAAAAGCACGACCTCCTCACTGAACTAAGAGGACAAAGCTAGGGGTGTGTAAGGTGCATATAATTCTAGGGATCCAGAAAACAATTACTACATTCTATTTTCCTTCCAAGCATGTCATAACTTGTCTTATAACGCTGTAAGAACCTAATGAATGAGAAGTCAGGCCTGGCTGAATCAGACGTAAATAGAGATCTATTCTGAAGCACAGACTTCCTAGACTGGCACTAGACCAGCACTTCTTAAAGAAGGTGCACAGCGTTCACAGACATCACCTGCCTGACGCCAAATGAACATGAGAATCAAATCGAAACGAACTTCTAACAATTCAAATACACCCCAAACAATAACCCATGCACAACAGCCAGTGCTGTGCTGCTCAAGAAAAATAACAGCACTAATTTACTTCTGCCCAATGAGCATTATAAGGAATTAACATTTAACCAGAATGTACTAGTATGGCAATGCTGAGGAGGTTTACATGAGGTCATAAACTATATTAAAAAGCATTATGGGATCAAACTTAATGACAATCCACTCATTCTTGCTTATATAAAAATAGCAGTTTTGCACATGCACAGTCCTGCTTCAATACAGTCGAAAGTGATGCATGTCAGTTTGTCATAAATATAGGTCAAAATCTTACTAATATTATTACATAGGAGCCTGTCTAAGCACATTAGCTTAGCACAGCCAGGGCCTGTCCATTGTACAATAGCCTAAAATCGTAGCCATAACAATCAAAGCAACAGCTCTACACACGTTCATCTTCGCAAATTCATATTAAACACGCAGCTGATAATACTTACAGTCCAAATGCTTCTTTTTAGGGCCCATTATTTCGTGCGTTGTTGCCTTGCACACTATTTTGGACACGGCTGATCCAGTAACGCTATGCTGAGCAGCAGTTATCCTGTCTGTAATGCTCTGCCCAGACATCTTCAAAGCTTTCCAGCGACCGACAATCAAATAATAGGTATGAATGTTGAAATTCACGCTGCTACTAAATAGAGTTCACAGTTCCCGGACCTCCTGCCGTACGATACGAGTATACGGGGGGAGACAAAGATTGGTCGGTCAAGAGGAGGCAGATGGGAAGCCTTGCACACAGTTATCCGCTGCGAGAGACGATGATGAATCCACAAATGATGTTAGAGAATATTTCGCGCCGAATTGTTACATTGTTACGGGGTTTAATCGCGCGCTGTAAAGGCTCGTGACTCATCCCGCCGTTCAGCCGTCGCCCGTCTTATTTCTGTGAGCCCGCTTGATTGAAGAGCAGCGAAGGCATTCAGTGTAATGGCGGGCCTGTGCTGTTCCATGAGAGCTGGAGGAATACGGGACACTGGCCGCTGATGCTGCTGATCCTGGATCAGGCAGACGCCTTCACCATTACAAATGCGCTTGGAATAAAGGGATAATCAAGAACATGTTCAGATATATTTCCGCTTGTTGACATGGTTGAATTTTTGATTAGATAGATTTATATTTTATTATCTTAACATTTAAAAATATATATATATGTCTATAACTTATATTGCTTTTTATTAGAAATCTCAGTATGACTGAATGCTTGGATAAATAGCAATTAAATGCAACAGTTTACACGTTCCTGATTTTTCAAGTGACAGTACAGGTCTTCACAATTATTCATCAGCATGTTGTCAATTTTTTGAAAGTGTGTTTTTAGGATGTTCTTGGCATATATATAAATGGTCAAGAACACCATCAGAAATAATGTGTCAAATAATCATCATATATGTGACCCTGGAGCACAAAAGCAGTCTTAAGTCGCTGGGGTATATTTCTAGCAATAGCCAAAAATACATTGTATGGTTCAAAATTATTGATTTTTCTTTTATGCCCAAAATCATTAGGATATTAAGTGAAGATCATGTTCCATGAAGATATTTTGTAAATTTCCTACTGTAAATGTTGTAACGTGTTCAGAATGTTGTTGTGTTGTGGAAAACAATGTGTTTAATGTTAATGTTGCACTTTATTAGTTTTTGCGACTGGAGCTGTTTTTGGATGTTCAAGTGTGTAGGGAAAGAGGCTCCACCCGCTGGGGTCTGTGTATTATGGGGGAACTGAGAGAAGGGGGTCAGAAGAGTGCTCAGAAAAGTGCGGTTCTCTCTCAAGTCGGGGTGTGTACGGCAGCAGCCCAAATAAACACCCCTTTTGCTTCAAAAACGCTTTGCCCTTGTCTGAGAACGCTACAATATATTAAAACTTCATTTTTGATTAGTAACATGCATTGCTAAGAACTTCATTTGGACAACTTTAAAGGCGATTTTCTCAATGTTTTGATTTTTTTGCACCCTCAGATTCCAGATTCTCAAATAGTTGTATCTCTGCCAAATATTGTCCGATCCTAACAAACCATACATCAATGGAAAGCTTATTTATTCAGCTTTCAGATGTTGTATAAATCTGGTTTTGTGGTCCAGACAAATCTATACTCGTGACGTAACGCATAGGATGTGAAATATGAAAAGAAGACCTATTTTTCACGTAGTTTTTACAGGTTTATATGGTTTATGAGGAGACAAATGTGTATGACATAGGTATTACAACGTGAACTTGGTTTATGAGGACGCTTCCTGTGTCAAAAATGCAAAACGTTTTCTGTGATAGGGTAAGGGGATACAAAATGCAGTTTGTACAGTATAAAAACCATTACGCCTATGGAGAGTCCCTGTAAACCACACATACCAATATGAGTGTGTGTGTGTGTTTATGTGGTTTATGAGGACACACATTTGTATAATAACATGGGTATGACATAGGTATTACAACTAGAAGGTGATTTATGAGGACATTTTCGGTGTCCCCGTAATTTAAAAGGCTTATAAATAATTCAGAATGAGTTTTTTTGAAAATCTAGAAATGCAGAAAGTTTCCTGTAAGGGGTAGGTTTAGATAAAACTCACAAATTTTCACATTACCTTCTTTTTTCTGTGGAAAAGTTCTTTTGAAGAAGGGTGATTATTTTAAGGGTTATTATTCTAAAGCAATGTAACTTTAGAATAAATGACAGTTACATACATTTATAATGATACAAAAATTCAAATTAATACGGTTTCAGCATTAATTTATGTTTCAAATAAATGCTGTTCTTCTGAACTTTCTGTTCATCAAAGAATCCTAAAAAAAACATGTATCATTGTTTCCACAAAAATATTAAGTAACACAACATAAAACTCACAAATTTTCACATTACCTTCTTTTTTCTGTGGAAAAGTTCTTTTGAAGAAGGGTGATTATTTTAAGGGTTATTATTCTAAAGCAATGTAACTTTTCATTCAGCAAGGATGTATTAAATTGATTTTAAAAAAATGACAGTTACATACATTTATAATGATACAAAAATTCAAATTAATACGGTTTCAGCATTAATTTATGTTTCAAATAAATGCTGTTCTTCTGAACTTTCTGTTCATCAAAGAATCCTAAAAAAAACATGTATCATGGTTTCCACAAAAATATTAAGTAACACAACTGTTTTCAACACTGATAATAAGAAGAAATATTTCTTTAGCATCAAATCAGCATATTAGAATAATTTCTGAAGGAGCATGTGACACTGAAGACTGGAGTAATGATGCTGACATTCAGCTTTGTGATCAGAGGAATGAAATGCATTTTAAAATATATAGGCTATATAAAAAAGTTACTTTAAATTGGAATAATACTTCACAATATTACTGTTTTACTGTATTTTTAATCAAATACATGCAGCCTTGGTGACCATAAGTGACTTCATTAAAAAAATCTATACATGGTCAATGGTTTTAGGATAATATAGGCTAATGTTATAAAATCTGACAAATTAAAGTGAAATAATTATGAAAATATGAAAATACAAAGAATGTTGAAAAATTAATAGTGATCTTTTTTGAAAGATTAAGTTCAAAGAGAAGTGACTTCATGAAATTTAATTAAAATCACCTCAATCGACATCAGAGGAATGAAATGCATTTTAAAATATATAGGCTATATAAAAAAGTTACTTTAAATTGGAATAATACTTCACAATATTACTGTTTTACTGTATTTTTAATCAAATACATGCAGCCTTGGTGACCATAAGTGACTTCATTAAAAAATCTATATATGGTCAATGGTTTTAGGATAATATAGGCTAATGTTATAAAATCTGACAAATTAAAGTGAAATAATTATGAAAATATGAAAATACAAAGAATGTTGAAAAATTAATAGTGATCTTTTTTTAAAGATTAAGTTCAAAGAGAAGTGACTTCATGAAATTTAATTAAAATCACCTCAATCGATTATTGCAACAGTTGATCTTCTGAAGAATAATTCAGAGTAATTCTGAACAATAGTTTAGAAATTATTTTTAAACAAATGTTATGATGGCTTGCATGTATATGGGCTATTTGTAAGCAGTGCTATTACTTTTGAAGTTAATGGCGGTGACACAAGGCAAGTCATCACGCCTGTGCGCCACATGATATGAACACTAGAGGGCGCAGTCGAATTATTATGCCGATGGCACCGAGATGCGCCTGTAATGCTGCAGATAGACATCATTTTCTCTCCCTTTCATGTGGGAGATAAGACATACTTATGTTTAATGAATAATTCGTTTAAAACATCTAGATCTAATTAACCTTTTTTTTATTTAAACGACTAAACCATTGCGATTTAATCATATAGGCTAGCCCAAGGAACAACAAAACAGTTCTTATTTTCTCTCCATCTGAGCATCAGCTGGTGAGAGCATCTAATGAATTCATTTGAATTAAAGTAATTCAATACATTTACATTTAATTTAAACAAAGACAGATTCTGATTTCTCAAAAATGTCAATTATGAAAACAGGTTAAGTTACACCCAAACGATTTTCCCCTCTTACTGAGAAATATTATGTGATTTATTTTTATATGGAGCTTAACAAAAGAAAATTCTCTTTTGCTTTAGAAAATAAAACATAATAACCACATGATATGAACACTAGAGGGCGCAGTCGAATTATTATGCCGATGGCACCGAGATGCACCTGTAATGCTGCAGATAGACATCATTTTCTCTCCCTTTCATGTGGGAGATAAGACATACTTATGTTTAATGAATAATTCGTTTAAAACATCTAGATCTAATTAACCTTTTTTTATTTAAACGACTAAACCATTGCGATTTAATCATATAGGCTAGCCCAAGGAACAACAAAACAGTTCTTATTTTCTCTCCATCTGAGCATCAGGTAGGAGGGTCCAACATCAGAGAGCTTGTATTTGGATGGTGCACCCTGAAATGATAGCTGACATCTCTTGTCCTCCTTTGAAACTGTAGTCACATTTCAAAGGTTTTATTATTCATACAAACAAAACATGTATGCTGAAAGTCCCTTACTATCAGTTGTTTCGGATAGTTTTCACACCGGGTGGGTGGGCAAAGTAAGTGTACATAACTTACATAAAAATAGATATAGCCTGTATCATGTGGGCTATTCACTATATATTTGTCAGCAATAAAACAAGTTATATTAAAACAAAATAAATGAATCAGTCATAATTAGAGTATTTTCTTGATTTGCTAGTGGCGTGCACTGTAAAATGTTATTGTCAAATTAACAGTAACTTATACTGGCAACAATTATCCAGTGGTTGCTGTATTTTGTACCACAGTAAAAAAAATACTGTAAAGTACAGTAGTTTTAACGTCTTAAGACCCGGCAAAACATTTTAGGAAAAAATTTAAACATTTTTGATGTCATTACATTGTTTAGAGCATTAAAAAAATGTAAAAAAATAAAATAAAAATTATATTTCATTCATAAGTTATGCTACGTCCTTGGTAGAGGACATCGGGACTCAATTTCTTTAAAAAAATAAAAAGACATGAATGAACATGCATAGGCAAAAACAATAGATTTTTTTAAAATCACCAATACGTTTTTAGTTTTCAGGATTTTCTTTACCAAACTTTGTATAAAGATCATTCTCAACTATGTTATAACAGAATGATTTGATATACCATTTTTCTTTCTGCAAAATATGTGTAAAGTGGCCACAAACAGGTTTTCTCATTATATATAATGTATCTATAAACTACATCTAATTTGCATATTAATGTGTTTTTGGGCAACATGTAATGAAAAAGAAGTGTAATATTGAGAGTAATAATTTACAAGATTTTCATAATAATATATAATATTTCATAGGAATATTGAAATATATTTTCTTTCCCTATTCATTTGTTGTGTCTCCCAAAATGCTTAATAAACATGCTTTTAGTCCCGGTGTCCTCATATGAGGACATCTATGAAATCAACCTCCTGTTTTTGTAACAGAAAGCCATATTTTGATTTGAAACCCCCATAACATTTTCCTGAGATGTTGATTTATGATCAAAATTAGTCCAATTTAAATGACAATTACAAAACATGATCATATTTCCATAAGAGTGTCACTAAATTAATATCAGACATTTTTGAAGACCAAGGAGAGGGAGTGATCATGGTGAAACATCCAAACATTTATAGTATCTCTGAAAAGCCAAGAATGTGCTCTGTACAGGACATCCAGACTTAAAACGGTTGCATGTATAGTCTCAGAGAAATTCACTAAAATATAATGTCCTCATATGAGGATGCAGGGTCTCAGGAGGTTAAGAGTACTGTAAGCTTTACTGGGAAAGTGGGAAAGTTACATTAAAATAATATGTGCAAGACCATGAAAAAAAGTGCATGTGTTTTACCTACCAATTTAACATACTCTCCCCTCTGGTCTGCAGGGACGCTGTGGGAAGAAAAGGCCAGTTAACATAGCTTGACTCTGAAACTTATCTTGCAAATAACATTAGAATAAAAGTGATTCAAAAGTTGAAAATGCAACCTAAAGTTAAAAAGTTAACCTACCATAGCCTATACTCTCTTATTGGCTTATTGGTCTGACACAGATCCGTTAAAGGCCTCTGTGTGGAAAATTAATGACAGTAATAATAAGTATTGATTTTCATGCTGATTGGACATCATGACTGGACTCTAATACAGTATAAACACATCTGAGGAAATGTGAACTATATGGGAGTATGGTATGAGCTTACATGTTACAGCTGTCTAAATTGAACTAAGGTTTTAACCCTTAAAATGGTGATTGTATGATAAACTGTTCCTCAAGATAAACCTAGAAGACTCCAAAGGACTGTATGAGAATATACTGTCCTCACAGCACAGTGATCACTAAAAACAAATGAATGTCATGTAATCCTTCAGGATGAATCAGAGCACATGGCCACCTGACAGTACATCTGGGTCATTTCATGGGTGGGTGTTGTAAAGTACAGTAGATGGTTGTTGTTTCAGGATTTATTCCGTATTCATCTCAGGAGAAGGAGGCTATTTGATCCCATTTACTGTGGTTTGAATAGTAGCCCTGTCTAAAGTTCAACATATTTGATTTCAACAGCCTACTAAGTGAAAGATTCTTCAAAAGCAGCAATAGTCCCTCCCCTAATAAACCATTTGATTAGCATCCCAACAAATTCAATATTGCTTATGACTCATAATTAGAGTATTTTTACCAACCTGCAGAATGTAAGCAATGATACACTACTGGTCAAAAGTTCAAAAGTAAATTCAAAAGTTTGCAGTAAAGATATTTATCATCTTAAAACTGATTTCTATTTTAAATCAATGTTATTCTTTTCCAAAAAAAGGAATCATTTGCACAAAAACAAAACAAAAAAATGTATGTAAAATGTAATAAATGTATGTATAAAGATCAGACACGCTATATGTAGCTGACTGTTTGTCTGCTTTAAATAAGTAGTTATTACTGCACATTAACACGTTACTATAAACTGATTAAATCAGAGTATTAGATATGGCAGCAATTATCTGCTATTATCTATTAGCTTTACTATTTAATGCCAAAAAATGGGCAGTTTGTGATTGTATCTTCATCTAGTTTCTGGTTGAGATAAGTGTGAGGAACCGGGAGGCCACAGTGACAATAGCAGCACACTCACTATCAAGCCTGATGGACTGACAGAGAGAATAAGCCCTTTAGTCACTTCAGCCGCCGATGAAAACATAATTCCTACCTTCAGTCCCACACTGAGCTCAGACATTATTGAGCGATGGCAGAGGCAGATCAAGCTATGAGGAGACGAGTGGGAAATCTTAAAAGCTGCTCATGTTTCTGGCTCCATAAAAAAGATTTGTTCAGCGCATTGAGATTGTGATGGATTTTCCCATGTTGTCCAGGACAGCTCTTTTTGTTTAAGGCTTCTGATAATGGCTCATTGTTTTGGCCGTGGTAGAGGCCCGTGGTGCGGGCGGCCCTGTGGAGATGCCAGGCTGCCCATTCACTCACCAACAGCAGGCCGAAACGCATGGAGCGCAGCTCACCTGCATCAGGGGACTGAGGTAAGAGAGGGATCTCAACATGTTACACTATGATTGTGTTGTCATGTTGTTCAAACCAAAAAATATTACTGTTATGCCAGTTATTGTTTGAATTTTGAGTGATTTTTTTTGTTTGTGTTCATTTTTGTTCTCCTTCCTTTCCAGGTGTTGAAATGGAGTGGATATGTGTTCCCCTTCTGCTTTTCAGTGGGATTCATTTAGGTTTTACACAGTTCAATGGATTCAACTGTGATCCAAACTACCACAGCAGATTCCCTGGTAAGAAGAGCCAAATAAACAATACTACATTACAGATCAAAAGTAGGTTAGATTTGTGTTTGTTTGATTTGTGACAGTAAAGACACTCAAAATGTTAAAACAGATTTCTATTTCAAATAAAATGCTGTTCTTTTGCGAAAAGAAAAATGTAATTATTTGACCTTTTTTTTATCATGTTTCCACAAAATTTTAAGCATTGATAATAATAATAATAATAATAATAATAATAATAATAAATATTTCTTGAGCAGCAAATCAGCATATTAGAATGATTTCTGAAGAATCATTTGGAAGGAAGGAAGATTGAAATAGGGGTTGCTGAAAATTCAGCTTTGCATCACAGGAATAAATTGCACTTTAAAAATATATTAAAAATAATAAAGTTATTTTAAATTGTAATAATAGTTCACGATATTACTGACTATTTATTATTTATTTTATTTTTTTTATTATTATTAATGTGACTGTATTTTAATGTATTATTATTATTTAATTTATTATAAATAAAAATGCTACCAACCACAAACTTTTGAACAGTAGTGTAAATAAATCTATTAGATAATTAATAATTTACAATTAGTAATTTTTTTCAAATTTATAAATGTTTGTTTTTCTGTGTAAATGTTGCTCTAATTCCCTATATTAGAGAAAATGTATATATATAGTGTATGGGGTTCAAAATTTAAGTCTGAAAATCTCGAATTTACAATTTCATTTAAACTGCAAAGTAACTGAAAATTTTAGGTTTTGAAAACACGTATAGCAAAGAAATGTTATGATGTAAATGAGCAAGCAGTATTTCCAGCTCCAAAAGATCAGATGTTCTTGCTTGTGGAGTTCATGGAGCTCGAGCTCTGCTGTCATTAAAGCAAAAGGAGGACAAACCAAGTACTAAAACATTTTGAAATTCATAGTAATATTTTTATTCATAGTAATAATTTGCACTTACATTATCACACTGATATGTAATGAAAAGTGTGTAAAAATGCTAAATTGAAGCAGTTCCTCTTTTTGACGCCACTGTATTTTATTGTAAGCCCATGTTTAGTAAAGAATGCTGTCTCCATTGTGACACATATTATGAGGTTTTCATTTACTTGAATAGTTTTTTTTTCCCTCAAGGTGAGAGAGATATCAGTGTATACTGTGGCGTTCAGACAATCACACTAAAGATTAACCTCTGTCCTGTGCTGTACTCTGGATACACTGATGCTGACTTGGCACTGAACGGTCGTCATGGAGATGTCCAATGCCGAGGCTTCATAAACAACAACACCTTCCCCACAGCTGTGCTCTTCAGTATCAGCCTGAGCACACTGGAGTCCTGTGGAAACACGCTGGAGGTGAGAGATACATTCACTTACACACAAGTGCTATGGTATTCTTATAGTTTTTGGACATGTATTATGGGAATACCATGGTGTATGAATATGATAATCATACAGTACCACTGAACTGTATATCTGAACTTGCACCAGCTTCACTTTTTGCCCAAGCTGTTTGTGTTAAAGGAATAAAATTAGCTGAAAATGTACTTCCAGGCCATCCAGGCTGTAGATGAGTTTGTTTTTTCATTGGAACAGATTTAGAGAAATGTAGCATTGCATCACTTTCTCACCAATGGATGCCCTGCAGTGAATGGGTGCCGTCAGAAGGAGAGTCCAAACAGCTGATAAAAACATCACAATAACCCACACATCTCCAATCCATCAGTTAACATCTTGTGAAGCGAAAAGCTGCGCGTTTGTAAGAAACAAGTCCATCATTAAGACATTTTTAACTTTAAACCATTGCTTCTGGTTAAAATACCAATCCATCATTTATAATAATGCTTCTCCCAGTGAAAAAGTCCATTCCCTGTTGTCCTCTCAAATCAAAATCTACAGACATATTTTTGAGGATTTGTGTGATGTTTTTATCAGCTGTTTGGACAAATCTGTTGCGATGAGCAAACAAACTCATCTACATTATGGCCTGAGGGTGAGTACATTTTCAGCAAATTTTCATTTTTGGGTGAACTGTTCCTTTAATAGTGTATTACGTAACATAACTGATATGTGATTTTAAAGAACAAATTTGATTATATGAGCTTAAAAAATATTTTTTTTTTCTCTCTAATCAGGTTTCTACATCTCAAAGCATTAATGCCTATGGGAACACCTCCATGGTACAGATAGGTAATATATCGGGCTACATTGACACCCCAGACCCTCCAACTGTTATCAGCTACCTGCCAGGTCTGGTGTATAAATTCAGCTGTAGTTATCCTCTGGAGTACCTGCTCAACAACAGCCAGCTGGCATCGTGAGTCTGTTTTCTGACGTAACAACCTACTTCTACAACTATTTTAGTCAAAGAACTGTGCTGCATTTATCAGAACAATCAATGCTTTGCTGATATGTTCAGCTGTGAAGAAACAGCCATAATGTCTTGTTTTAATCTCAACCTCCTTTACCAGCTCGTCTGCTGCAATATCAGTGAAAGACAATAATGGCACTTTCCTGAGCACTCTCAGTTTGGTGCTTTACAATGTGAGTGATCTCTCTAGTTCATAAAATAAAATGCAATTCAAATACAAATTTATAAACAAAAAAATTAAATAACTTCATTTTTATTTTAATTATAAATGATTTCTCCATAGGATCTATTATCAATTTCATTTTATTTATGTGTACAAAAATGTGTACAGTTCTCAAACTTGTACTAAAATGTAAAAACGGCATGTTGCAATGAAGACTGGTTAGAGCACCATTACAGTAGCTAATTTTCAAAATTAATTGTCTCATATTTGACAGGACTCAACCTTCAGTCAGCTGATCTCTATACCAACGTCCGGCCTGTCCTTGAAGACTCGTGTGTTTGCTGCAGTCAAGGCTACAAATCTGGACAGGAGGTATATCGTACAGAGAAATTTATGCTTTTATATGTTATAAACTCATTATTGAAACACTTCATTTATTTTTCTGTAAAAGTATTTTACATCATAATGTTTTAGCTATCTTTTGTGAAGCCAGATTACTAGTATAAACTGTGACAAATTAGTATAGTATAAATAATATAAATTATGAGAAATATTCCTCTATTTGGGTAAATACTTAGATCTTGAGCCCCTATTAACTATTTTTATTTTTTTACTTGCGATTAGAGATTTGATTCCCATTAATAGCAGAAATGACTGTGTTTTCCCCACAGGTGGAATGTTCTGATGGATCACTGTTACACCACCCCCTCTGGGAACCCTAATGATGGGATACGCTATGACCTTTTCTTTGGGTAATTTAGTATTTTCTGAAATTATGTGCGCATTACCTCGGTGAGTCCTCATTACCTGCTCAACTATACAATGCACAAAGGCCTTTTAGAAGAAATCATTTGTGTGTGCGAGTGTGTGCGTGCACGGTTGCATTCGAGTTTGTGTGTGACTGAAGATAATCAATTTATCTGTAGATTTCAGCAGATTTAAAGAGGCTTTACTTTTGTGGGGGTTTAAATAGGTGCTACAAGGATCCACAGACAACTGTATTTGAGAACGGAAAAAGTCAAATGGGCCGCTTTGCGTTTGAAGTTTTCCGTTTTGTGAAACATAAGAACCAGAAGATGTCCACCGTGTTTCTGCACTGTATCACAAAGCTGTGTCGAGTAGATGACTGTGCAATACTAATTCCGGTAAAATGTCATAATGCTGAAATATTTTATGGTTATTAATATATTTTACATGTACTAACTGAACGAGAGCGCTGACTGTAATATCTCTCATGGCAGATCTGTGGAAAACGCAGGAGGAGAGACACTGCGGATGAACATGTCGTATCAGGTTCATCCTCAGGGGATGCCGTCATAACCGCAGGGCCCATAATCACTAGGAGTGGTGAGAGCCATCCTCAGCTTTATAGTCCATTAAATGCACTGAAAAAAATGACAAATTCAATTTAATTTCCTTCAAAAGTTGTTGCACTTTTTTTTTTTTTAATAATGGTACAAAAGTAAATGATCCTTCAAAAATCATTCTAATATGCTGATTTGCTGCTGAAGAAACATTTCTTCTTATCAATGTTGAAAACAGTTGTGCTGCTTAATATTATTGTGGAAACCATGATACAATAGAAAGTTTAAAAGAACAGCATTTATTTGAAACCGAAATCTTTATAAGATCAATTTAATGCATCCTTGCTGAATAAAATGATTAATTTCTTTAAAAAATCTTACTAATATTTTTAAATATGTGTATATATATAAATACAGATGTTAAATAGTCATATTTTAAATAACCATACAATCCATATTTTCATTTCTGTGAGACAACTTCACCCTGTAATATATAATATGTTTTTAATATATATTTTAAGAAACAAGTTGTAGTTGATGTCTCACAGACCTCAACATTTGGTACATGATAATGATAACAATCAATGGATAGTTTTTCTAAACATGACAACAAAATCAGGAACAACATGATGCAAAAGCAAACAGTAAAACAAGGCAAACTTATGAATTATTCATGCCCCAGAACAGCAGCATTGTAATGTTATGGAGATTTTATGTATTTGTTATACCTTTGAAAGTGACTTTAATTTTTAAGATATTTGATCTTTTGGACATTTGTACATACGTTTGAATTGAGTACAAATGTAGAATTTGCTTAATGTTTTCAATTTAATGCTTGAGATGTAATTGTTGTAGTTCAATCTAGAAAGTATTAAATCATGAAACCATTTACGCTGTATTTACCACAAAATCTTCTAAAAACATATACATCTTGCTTGTTTTCTGCAGATGAATCTCCAACCAACAACTCGCAACGTGGTAAGATTAAGTAGCCTGCTAAATGTTTTTCATTAGTAGACCCCCCAAATGCCCCAACCCCACCCCGCTGTGTCCTTTCTGTGAGACATCAGCTCTGTTTTCACAGTGAAACAATGGACACCAGTGTCAAGTTCTGCAAATGAGATCCATGACAACTGTGGTACCCATTTACAGAACTATCTTGTCTGATTCACCCCCACAATCCTCTGCTGACCCCCACTCACCCCTCTCTGTGCCCCTGCAGTGAGCGGATCCTCCCAGCATCTGAATGCTTTAACCAGTGCCTTGATATCGGGTGTGGTTGTGTTAGGTGTGACGTGCCTGGGCCTCTTCATCCTCTCCCTCAGGCTGCTCAGGAAGCCCAACCCTTCTAGTCTGACAGGGGTCTGGAACCCCAGCTTCAGATGACCATGACGTCCAAATCCAGAGTGCATTGAAATACATCACAATATTTGTTCACTGCTCTCGCATGTCATAACATTGGCATTTGGCGGCTTTGTCAAACAAGTTTTCCCATTTGAACTTATATGAATCTAATAGTCCCTTTAAAAATACCTCAGTTTGTTACTATCCGTTTCAGGGTCTGTGATCCTTTATGTCTTGAAGTGCAGAGCACAAAACAAATGTAGATTGTTCACATATAGATTGCAGATTATTTGCTTGATGAATTATTGTTGATCTTTTAAACTGTGTGTATGTATATGTGCAATGAGTAGAATAAGCGATGAATAAACAAAAGAAAAATGAAACCGAGGTCTTCCAAATTAAATATTAGTTGACAGCAACAGATTAGATTGGAATACCACAGAAAATACCGCCCAATTAATATTGATTTGTAATATATGTTTGTTTAGTTTGCCAAATGTAGGGACAAATCACAATTATTTTCAATGGTAATAAACAGCATGCCACAGACACTGTTAACCTGGACAATTTGTTTTTAATTTGCATGATATAGTTTTAAATATAAATAAAACATAAAATATTTTTAGATGTACATATGTAGTGTTATTAAATTGATGTGCCATTATAACTTTTTTTTTATTATTAAAATTGTAAATATGTGCAACCTGATGTTTTTCCCAAACAGATTTGTCAGCTGCACATAATGGACATTTGTAATATGTTTTATTATAAAAATTCATCCAAATCAATGTCTCATTTCACTACTTTTTGTTCATTTGTCCGCGTTTGTATCAGTTTTATAGATCATTTTCAACATATACCATACTTAAAATCACACTCTAACAATCTTTTTCATTCAGCCACAAGAAATGACATTGAAAATACAACACAGACACAAACCACCCATTTAAATCTCACACACCACTGTAGATCTCCACAATCTGCATTCTTTCTCTACATAATCCCAGATTACTGCAGGGCCTGCAGCGAGTCAAAAACTAGAAAAAACTGATGCAGTGCTTGTTTATCTCCCTCTCATTTCTTATGTTCACTGAGGTCTTTGATCTTATGCATGTGTAAAGTCCAAAGTATTGTTTTGCTAAGATATTTAACTGAATACGTCATGGCTGGCATCAAATTATGATGAGTTCTGTAATATTTCCATGGTTTTATGTTTTTGACAATAGAAGAAGGCCAACACCCAACACCCTGATTTGACCCTAATTAAAAATTGTTGTCCTTCCCAGGTAGCTCAACTGACAGGTTCATATTACAATTCCATTGGTATTTTCTGTGAATTTGTACCTCATTTTCACAGATTTCACCTCATTAGCTGTTGATATGCTGTAAGAAGCACAGGAAGAATTCAAAACTCTAGTATTTTTATGGAAACTATTCGAAAAGCTTCAAAATTACTAAATTGTGGCTTACTCTCAAATGGATAGTTGACCCAAAAATGAACAATTTGCCATCATTTACTCACCCTCATGTCATTCCAAACTTGAATGACTTGCTTTCTTCTTTGAAACAGTCTAACATTTCAACTGTTTTTGAACATATAATGAAAGTCAGTGAAGTCCAGTGTTGTTTTGGATGCCATTGCCTTTCAAAATATGGACAAAAAACACTGAGACATTTTTCAAAATATCTTCTTTTGTGTTCTACAGTGAATCCCTTCAGCATATCCATTTGACAATCATTATCACAACCACCAAGCAGGCGTGTACAAACCATCACTACATGTGAGATGTTATGCAGTGACCATCAAGATTTTAAGGTAGCAAACCTCCTAAAAGGCATCCAAGGTCAGAGGTCAGACTGACAGACTTGTACTTTTAGGTCCAAAGAGAAGACGGGACCTCCCACATATTGTGTACGTCTTCAATAGAGTTTGTACTTAGTTTATTAAATTACATGTTAATATGTTTCAGGATGTATGAGATGACAAAGACAGTGGTCATTGTTTATGGTCTAACTTTAAAGGTGATGTGTAAGGTTTCAAGGTTTGCCTCAAGGTAATGGTACCTTATCCACAAAAGTTAATTGTTCTTGAGAACTCAAGCAACCATAACAAATGGCAAATGACCTTGTTTTGGCCCAATCCTGCAGTAGTACACTAACTAACTTCTCCTATACACATACATATATAAATACGAGACTGAAGCCTGTCAGAGTTAATCCAACAGTGACTTTGAGGAGATAAAGGATCTTTAACAGCAAGGATACCTTCAGAAGCTCTTCGAGATTTTCTCTAGGGTGCCGAGAGCCGTTTAATGGTCATTTTTAGACATTGATGAAGAGCAGATAACTGACATGGTTCTACTCAGTCTCTTGATTTTGGGTGTGCTGGTTAATGGCCACCTGGCTCTTACTCCTAATGATTGTGGGACTTCCTACAGGCGTCCAGGTAGGCCTATTGTCATGCATGATTTTGTCTACAATAATTATTGTAACTGCTTTTAAAACCAAAACAATTAATCAATTGTATAGGAAAGACATCAGGGGTCTTGTTTTTGTCTTACAGCGTACACCGACATCGCAGTGTATTGCGGGACCGAGTCTATCAATTTGGCCATCCAGGTCTGCCCGGTCATTTACACTGGATATAACGCGAGTTTGTTGATTCTCAATCAAGTCGCAAATGATCCGTCGTGTCGGGGAACACTGGATGCGACCGCGAATCCTCCAGTCGTGCGCTTCAACTTCCTGCTGAGACAATTAGACTCCTGCGGCAGCATCTTCCGCGTGAGTATTAGCCTACTGCATCTTCTAAACTATATTTACACTGATGAAGTATACTCTAGGCTACTTAAAAACACCTTAAGCAAACTGATCTCGCTTTCTGGCGAGTTGAAAAGTGCCCAAAGCCAGCAAACTAGCGAGGTTACCAACAAGGGTCAGTGTTACTCATACATGTACACTGACATCAACGTGTCAATAATAGATAAAGAGAATTAGTTCTCTCCATTTTCTCTGTATTTTGATATCTCTCTCTGCAAGTCTGATTCATTTCATTGTCTTCATTTGTAGACCACCAGCGCACCAGGGACCGGGATCTTCTCGGACTTCTCTAACATCCAGACGGTTAACATCAGTGGGGTGGTCAGATCTTTTGACCCCACAATAGGAACAGT
This sequence comes from Sinocyclocheilus grahami, assembly GCF_001515645.1. NCBI lineage: Eukaryota > Metazoa > Chordata > Actinopteri > Cypriniformes > Cyprinidae > Sinocyclocheilus > Sinocyclocheilus grahami. The sequence goes on from NW_015505412.1 coordinate 3,325,269, forward strand.
GACCTACAACGCCGAGCTGAGTTATTTTTACTCCTGTGCATATCCACTCGAGTACCTGATCAACAATACACAAGTTGATGTGTAAGCGCCTTTAACTCTCTTAATAAAGTAATTCTGCTGAAATAATAACAATAAAAAGATCTTAAACCAGCCTACGCTGGTCTTAGCTAGTCTTCCTGTCTAGTCAGAGTTTTAGTGAACTTTGGGACTGGCCCACGTTCTGGCTTACTGTTTTCAATCAACGAGGATGCATTAAATTGGTCAAAAGTGAGTGTAAAGACATTTATAAAAGATTTCTATTTCAAATAAATGCTTTTCTTTTGAACTTTCTAGTCATCAAAGAATCCTTAATGAAAAAAATGTATCACGATTTCCACAAAAATATTAAACTGTTTAAACTGTTTTCATTGGTTATAATAAACATTTCTTGAGCACCAAATCAGTGTATTAGATTGATTTCTGAAGGATCACGTGACACTGAAGACTGGAGTAATGATGCTGAAAATTCAGCTTTGCCAACAAAGGAATAAATTACATTTTAAAATATATTAATTGCAATAATGTTTCAAAATGTCACTGTTTTACTGTATTTTTGATTGGATAGATGCAGCTTTGGTGAGCATAAGAGACTTTTTTAAAAATTAAGAAAACAGTAGTTTGTACAGTATTAAACATGCAGCTTGTTGACATTACACTGACAATTTAACAATTTAAACTGAGTAGTGAATAATTATTTTCATGGGCTCTAGCTATGCATCACTTGTAATCTCTAAACCTTACCTCCCTCTTCAGGTCATCCTCCTCCATTGCAGTGATAGACAACAATGGTAGCTTCATCAGCACTTTAAGCATGCAGCTCTTCAAAGTAAATACACAATGGGGGAAAACGTTTCCAAAATCTATAGCTTTCTCTATGCTATGTCATAGTGTGTCCATAACTTCATACTTTAATTGTGTCTCTAGGATGTAAACTACACAACTCCACTCGTTATCCCTGCTCTTGGTGTTGAGCTCAGAACCAGAATCTACGTGCAAGTCATTGCAGCAAACTTGACTTCACAGTGAGGAACATTTGCTGATGTTTCTTCTAAGATATGCATCCATTAGTTAATGTAGAAATTGACTGATTCTGTCCTCCTCCTCCACAGGTATCATGTTCTGCTGGATCGTTGCTATGCCTCTATCTCAGCCTTACCCTCCAATTCAACCTTTTTCAACCTATTTGTCCCGTAAGTCTCAAAAAAGGGACGTTTTGAAATGTCAGGGAATTTTGAGAAAAGTCATGTTAAAAATAACATTTATAGTATAATGTAATTTATTTTATATTTTACTTATTTCTTATATATTATACTTGTATATTTATATTAAATTAATATTTATAGTTATATTATATATATAATGCATTTAATAGAATAAAAATATTAAGAATATATCAGAATAAGATTTTTGAGTCTCTACAAGATTGTTTTAAAAAAATTATTTTATATATATCCTATATTTATAATAAATATTAACAAAAAATTATTTTAAAGAATATTTCATCAATTTAAATTGTTGTTTTGGTCTCTATAAAATTATTTTAAATACTCATGAGCAAAGCTATGGAAAATCATTGGTTGTCTAATTTATTTTATATTTTATATATTCTATATTCATGCACAATGATATAAATAAAAATCAAATTGAATTAAAATAAATCAAATAATTAATTTAAATAATATTTCATCAGTTAGAAATGGTTGGTTTAGAGTCAGAAACAAAGCCACAAAGCCATGAAAATTCATTGGTCAACTAGTTCTGTGACATACTTGAAATGTTCTCTTTTTCTGAAAGGTGCTCGCAGGATCAGATGACCACCATGTTGGAGAATGGAAACAGTCAGAAGGCTCGCTTTAGCTTCCCAGCCTTCCGTTTTATCGAGCAGCAGAACCAGACCATTTCCACCTACTACCTCCACTGCATCACCAGACTTTGTGAAACCAGCACCTGCACCCAGTTCAAGGTACCACGTGTTCTTCAAACTGGCTTATAAGACTACAAATGTTGGGGTATTAACTGAATGATCAGATAAATGTGTCCTGCTTTATTGTTTAACACTCATCCATTTTCATTGATCAGCAATGCAACAGGAGGAGGAGACGGGACATACAGACAACGACAATTAAAGATGGCGTCTCAGACACCACCCTCATCACCTCAGGACCTATTAGGACTCAAGCAGACTCTTGTATGGCTCTCCTCTACCTCACTATATTTGTCATAATATATGATAGTCATGGATAAAAGCATTTTATATAGTCCAAGTTATTTCAAGACACATAAATGTAGCTACATAATAATAACTGCAAACTGTTCTTTCTTTCAGCTCTTACCACTAAGGAAGAAGGTAAGCCTCTCTCATCAATGTGATTCATTTACAGAAGGATGCCAGAAAACAGGTCATTTTGGTAATAACATGCTGTCTCTTGTATTCCTGTACAGCCCTGAGCAGTGCACAGAAGGACAGTGGTAATGGGGCATCTGTAGGACTGGGCATCGCTCTGGCCGTCCTCGTCATTGTGGGCACCGTTGCTGCCCTCATGGCCGTATCATTTTACCGCAAACTCAGGATACTGCGTTAACTTTCCGTGATCCCAGAGCTCTTTTCGTGTAGGACCAATACAACAGCACTGGTGGAGGTGGGAACTGGGGATCCATATTATTAATATCTGACTTTTTAAATGAAAAAGCTTTGTCGGCATTGCAGATAACATGATTGTCATTTGAAATGCAAATATTGCAACCAAAAAAATATTTTAATATATAATAACTTATATACTTAAGACACAAAGTTTAAATGAGCTACATTTCATTTTAAAACAAACATGTACAGAGGTGCATTTGGTGTGAGAAAGAGGATTAAAAAGGCAGCAATGGTTTTAAGGATATTTGTGCGATTTATTGTAATGGATCTGTGCTCAAGTTGTGCTACATTAAAGCAAGATCCAAGGCTTTAGGATTGACAGCTTTAAAAGAACAGGTGACAGAAAACATGTCATAAAGTTATTATAACAGCTGCATGAAGAGCCTTGCTTTGATTTAGCAAACTTGTTATTATCAAGGAAGGAAAGTTTCATTTTGGAAAAGGAATTATAAACATGCTTATTTTATTTCAGATACGTCTGCAAATGCAATATGTTACAAAATCAGACAGTTGTCTTGTGAAACATGTTTGTTTTTATTTGTTGAGTTTGTACTTTTATTGCATGCAATGTCATTAATAAAGGCTTGTAGGATTGTGAGAACAGTCTGATTTCCTTTCCTTTTAAAATGCAGCACCACTAGGGGGAGTCTCACCATTGTTTGAAAAACACATTGGCTAGAAACCCTGGTTTAGTCTTGTTGCAAAAGTGGTGTTTCTTTATGGTTGTCTTAAAGTTAACTTTACAAAAAACAGTTTTAGGAGATTTTTTTATATAGTTTTATTGCTGTCCCACTCCAAAGAGTCAAAATTAAAGTGGAGTCTCAAAGTACATTATCTTTTTATGTACATACTTTATATAATTTAGTTTTTTAGTGGTTTAAAATGTTTCAGTAACTACAGAAGTTACAAGCTATTCAATATTTGTATTTGTATTCTCCTATTATCTTTATTTGGGATGCATTATTTTGCAACTTGGAACAAGGATGACAGCTTTTTTATGCATTCAGCGTGAGACTCATACTACTCATACGAGACTCATACGTCCATTCAAAAAAAAAGAAAAGAAAAAGGGAAAGACACTGATAACGCGCCGACAGATAAGATGAGGCACACGATCAGTCATTTCAGTGCAGTAAACTATTTGCGTTACAAACCAATGTGACAAACCAACAAATTGTTATGATTATAACAATGAATTAAAATAATATGGTAAGCAATACCAGTACAGCGAAAACAAGTGGAAGAGGATGGCACCGGAAGCCTCGCACATTCACGTCACCGTGGTAAAGCATACTGCATTTTGTACTCTCAGATGGCATTGAAACTTCCGGTTTAATTTCTCTGGAATCCGTGTTTTAACATTAACTTTCAAAATATAATCAAATTAAAATGTAACTATTACTTTCATTGTTAGCCAACAAAGTGCTGCACAACAAAAAAAATGGTGTGATTATTCCTATAGAAATTGTATTATTATTATTATTATTATTACCTTGAGACGTACATTCTATTGTACAATAGTAATATGTTTCTGTCAAAATTTCTTCAGACTTATTTTGATGGGTTGTCGGAAAGACTCTCAGAGCAGTTCTAAGTTCATGTGTTTATATCTTCATATAGTGAGACGACAGAAGCAGGAAACACCATGAGCACCACGCGTGCTTCAGTATGTGTGTAGAACACTCCGTTGCTGACGTAACCTTGGTTCCCTGAGATAAGGGAACAAGCGTTGTGTATAGTGAAACTCCTGTTTACACTGGTACTGAAGCCTGATTTGTTCACGTTTGTGTACCTGCACAAATTTGAGACGTACATTCTATTGTACAATAGTAATATGTTTCTGTCAAAATTTCTTCAGACTTATTTTGATGGGTTGTCGGGAAGACTCTCAGAGCAGTTCTAAGTTCATGTGTTTATATCTTCATATAGTGAGACGACAGAAGCAGCAAACACCATGAGCACCACGCGTGCTTCAGTATGTGTGTAGAACACTCCGTTGCTGATGTAACCTTGGTTCCCTGAGATAAGGGAACGAGCGTTGTGTATAGTGAAACTCCTGTTTACACTGGTACTGAAGCCTGATTTGTTCACGTTTGTGTACCTGCACAAACCAATGGCATTCTGGCCCGTCAGAATGGGTGGAGCCAACCTCTATATAAGTCGGCTCGGGCGCGCCATTTCATCAAAATCATTCAACTGAAAAGACAGTCATCGATTAGCATGCAGCTTATAGCACGGCAAGTGACACAACACTTGTTCTCTTATCTCACGGAACCGAGGTTACATCAGTAACCGGAGCATTCCCTTTTGAACGTTCTCTTACGTTGTGTATGGGGAACGCATCCAATCATGCCGTGCTATGAGCAGATACAGAACGACCTTTTCTGGCCCGTCAGAATGGGTGGAGCCAACCTCTATATAAGTCGGCTCGGCGCGCCATTTCATCAAAATCATTCAACTGAAAAGACAGTCATCGATTAGCATGCAGCTTATAGCACGGCAAGTGACACAACACTTGTTCTCTTATCTCACGGAACCGAGGTTACATCAGTAACCGGAGCATTCCCTTTTGAACGTTCTCTTACGTTGTGTATGGGGAACGCATCCAATCATGCCGTGCTATGAGCAGATACAGAACGACCTTCTCTGCGAGTCTAGTCTCAGAGCACTTAAGTTAAAAATTCCTAAAGAACATGAGCCAAAGTGAGTCACAACTAGCACCGCTGAGGACTGCAGATATAGCTATTTCCACCCTAAGGGAGAAATAGGTAGATAAAACAGACAAATCAAAAGCGTCTATATTTAGGGACGTCTAAATATAGAATCTATCAAAGAGGACGGCGACGACCAGCCGGCGGCCGCACAATCATAAGTCAAACTAAGGACTATAGATATAACCATTTCCACCCTAGGGGAGAAATAGGCTGACTAAATAGACAAAATCTGTGCCTGCGGGGCAGGGACGTCTAAATTATAGAATCTGGCAAATGTGGAAAGCGACGACCAGCCGGTGGCCACACAAATCTCACTTTTAGAAATTCTGCTGGACCACGCCCAGGAGGAGGCCATTCCTCTGGTGGAGTGGGCCCTCACCCCGATAGGGCATTGCAAGCCTTCTGAGGCATAAGCCTAGGCTATAGTATCTACTATCCAGCAGGAAAATCTCTGCTTCATAACCGGCAGCCCTTTATTGCGGCCTCCGAAGCGAACAAATTGCTGCTCTGACTGTCTGAAAAGACCAGAGCGTCCAACATACAGTCTAAGAGCCCTGACCTGGCAGAGTGGATTGGGACCCTGCTCACCCTCTGCAACAGGGAGTGCTAGAAGGGTCATAACCTGGGCTCTAAACGAGAGCACCTTAGGAACATAACCTTGTCTTGGTTTGAGGGAGACCTTACAGTTGTTAGGCCCAAATTCCAGACAGGAAGCATTGATTGACAGTGCCTGCAAGTCACACACTCGCTTGACCGACGTTAATGCCAAAAGGAGGGCGGTCTTAAGCGACATGGGCAGCAGATCGGCCGAATGGAGCAGCTCAAAGGGAGGGACCTCAGGACTATGGATAAGTCCCAGGTTGGCACTGTCTGAGGATGAGGAGGATTCAATCTCCAGGCGCCCTTCAAGAACTTAATGACCAAATCGTTTCTGCGAATAGATTGGCCAGCTTCGAGGGAATGATTCGCTGTGACAGCTGCCACATAAACTTTAAGTGTGGAAGGGGCGCGCCCGTTGTCAAGCAACTCCTGCAAAAAAGTCAGCACTTGGGATACGTCACAAGAAACCAGGTCCAGGCTTCGTGCTGCACACCAGTCACAGAAGACTGACCACTTAAGAACGTAAAGGCGTCTCGTAGACGGTGCTCTAGTCTCTAAAATGGTGTCGCTCAGTCTCGCCGGGAGTTGTATAGACTCCCGTTGAGGCTCCAGACATGAAGGCTCCACAGCTCCGGTGGGGGGTGCCAAATCATGCCCTTCGCCTGCGAGAGAAAGTCTCTCCATATTGGTATCGGCCACAGGGTAGCTGCTGACAGCTGCACTAACTCGGGGGAACCAAGTTTGGTTCTTCCAGGGTGGGGCCACAAGGAGGACTGAGCAACCCGACTTCCCTAAACTATCGGATGACCTGAGGAAGCAGGGCAATCGGGGGGAAGGCGTACAGGCGAGATCTGGGCCAATCGTGGGCCAGCGCATCTCGCTGCATGGAGAAATATGTCAAGCAGTGAGGGTTGTCTTCTGAGGTGAAAAGGTCGACCTCTGCCCTCCTGAAGACAGACCAGAATGTAGTGCCCATTCTCCTGGAGCTACATTGCCTCTGGACAGCATGTCTGTGCCAAGGTTCAGACTGCCCAGCTCATGAACCGATTGAGAGGAGTTTGCTCTGTATTCAATGTAGGAGGTGTCGAGCAATCCTGTAAAGGGAAAGTGGATCGACCAGGAGCTGAATGCTGGATAGACCTCTAACAGGACACCCCAACCCACGTTGGAGGCGTCCGTCATCACTACCTTCCTCCTGGAGGACAGTCCCAACTGCATACCCAGATGGAACAGGCGAGAAGTTGTCCAAGGGGCCACAGCTTTGATACAGTGATGGGTCACCCTGACATAAAACCGGCCCAGGTGCCAGGCGTCTATCACAGTCCCCAGAAAGACCGCTCGCTGAGACAAATGACTCTTGTGCAGGTTGATTTTCAACCCAAGGTACTCCAGATGGCTGAGCAGTAGCAATCTGTCGGCGATAAGTTCCTGTTCTGATCGTCAAGGTAATTGAGGATGAGGATTCCCATGTGTCTCAGAGGGGAAAGAGCTGTGTTGATGCACTTCATAAAAGTGCGAGGGGCCAGTGACAGTCCAAATGGTAGGACTGTGTACTGATAGGCCACTCCCTCTAACACAAATCTCAAGAACGGTCTGTGGCGGGGGGTTATGTGGATGTGAAAGTGTGTATCTTTCAGATCCACTGTCAGAAACCAGTCCTCGGGACAAAACTGTGTGAGGAACTGTTTAAAAGTTAACATCCTAAATGTGAGGAGGGATCACTAATTCACATGTTCTGGACATGCCCCAAATTAGAGCGTTTCTGGCGATCGATATTTCACACCCTTTCAGAGGTTCTTAAGCACAGTTTACAGCCAGAACCTCTGATGGCATTATTTGGAGTAGCTCCAGAGGAGTCATGGCTATCAGCATCTATGTGTAAAGTCCTTGCTTTCTCCTCCTTGTTGGCACGTAGAGCAATACTATTAAAGTGGAAAGATCCCTTCCCACCCACCCATATTCAATGGATTAGAGATATGATGTCTTGTCTCTGTCTTGAAAAAATTAAGAATTCACTAAAAGGGTCAGAAATATATTTTTTAAAGATGTGGCACCCTTTTATTGACTATGTTGATAAGTCTTAATTTTTTCTCCTTTTCTTTTTGTAATGTATTTTATTTATTATTATTCCCCCCATTATTATTTTTTCTCATGCTAGTGTATGTGCATGCATCTCTTTTTATATATGGTTGGAGGTTGATTTATGTTGGCATGTGTAATATATATATATGCTCGGTTCTTCTACTTACAATTCCAGTCTGAATTAATGGACAGTATGGATGCTACTCTAGATGTTTGATGGTGAGGGTCGGGGATTGTTGTATGTGATTTAGAATGTAAATATAAATGAAAAAACTTTGAAAGAAAAATAATATATTGATATTTAATATTAAGGTACTTAAGATACTTTTCAATAAGGTTCCATTAGTTAATGTTAGTTAATGTATTAACTATCATGAACGAACAATGAACAATACATTTATTACAGTATTTATTTATCTTTCTTAATGTTAGTTAATGAGAATACAGTTATTCACTTTTAGTTCATGTTAATTCAGAGTGAATTAACTGTTAACAAGCACAACTGTTGATTTTAATAGAGGTTCTTAAGCACAGTTTACAGCCAGAACCTCTGGTGGCATTATTTTTGAGTAGCTCCAGAGGAGTCATGGCTATCAGCATCTATGTGTAAAGTCCTTGCTTTCTCCTCCTTGTTGGCACGTAGAGCAATACTATTAAAGTGGAAAGATCCCTTCCCACCCACCCATATTCAATGGATTAGAGATATGATGTCTTGTCTCTGTCTTGAAAAAATTAAGAATTCACTAAAAGGGTCAGAAATATATTTTTTAAAGATGTGGCACCCTTTTATTGACTATGTTGATAAGTCTTAATTTTTTCTCCTTTTCTTTTTGTAATGTATTTTATTTATTATTATTCCCCCCATTATTATTTTTTCTCATGCTAGTGTATGTGCATGCATCTCTTTTTATATATGGTTGGAGGTTGATTTATGTTGGCATGTGTGTATATACAGTATATATATATATATATATGCTCGGTTCTTCTGCTTACAATTCCTATCTGAATTAATGGACAGTATAGATGCTACTCTAGATGTTTGATGGTGAGGGTCGGGGGATTGTTGTATGTGATTTAGAATGTAAATATAAATAAAAAAACTTTGAAAGAGAAAAGTTAACATCCTGAATGGCCGTCTCACACGACAGCAATTCATAAGTCTGAGATCTAGAATAGGTCTGAGCCCGCCATCCTTTTTCAACCCGAGGAAGTAGCGGCTGAAAAACCCTGACTCGCTGTTCGCTAGAGGTACCGTTTCCACTGCACCTTTTGCAAGCAATGTTTGTACTTCGCCCGAAGAACATGAGTTTCGTTGTCCCTTACTGAAGTGTGAATAATACCTCTGAAGCGAGGTGGCATTCGACTTGCATTCGCGAGAGTGAGGAGAAGAGAAATGGATGGCCAAAGGGGAAGTGCGTCTGCTTCTTCCTCTGCCAGGGGTTCTTCGACGGCGGCAAGCAGAGATGAACTTCTTCCTTCTTGCTTCTTCTTCGGCTTTGTAGTCCAGCATCAGTGAAGAGATGATCCTCGTCGCTGAAGGAGAATATTCTGATGAAATGTCGCTCCGAGCCGATTTATATCGAGGTCGGCTCCGACCATTCTGACGGGCCAAAGCGCCATTGGTTTGTGCAGCTACACAAACTTGAACAAATCAGGTTTCAGTACCAGTGTAAACAGGAGTTTCCCCATACACAAAGTGAGATAACGTTCGAAAGAGAGCATGAAATTGAGACATTCAGAAACGCGCAGAACATGCATGCGCTTTAATATACAGTATACAGACACAGTCCATATAGCAATTTCATTAAGTGTACAGTGCTACTTTTGATTTATTCATTCTTTATTTATTTTCCTGTTATTACATTTATTTATTTATCAATAAATTGATTGATTTATTTATTTTTAATTTCTGCAGGTCTGTTCCTCCATACCCTTTTCGCCCACTCCTAAGGTAAAAATAAGTTAACTTAGTAGGCTAGAACAAAGCTAAAAACTGTTATTATTTATGAATTTATTATAGAATTACATTTTACAAATAAATAATACAAAACTTTAAGATTTAAGATTGTTTGGCCGTAAGCTATTGGCGGCATTTAGACAAACTAAACTGTGCTAGGGTATGCCAAAAACCATTATGGTAAAGCCTCTGTCACGGTACGTGCGGGGAGATGAAGCGAGGACTCAATTGCTGGAGAAATGGTATTTTATTTTAGCAAAAAATTAAACAAAAACAAACTCAAACCACCCCGAAGGGGAAAAACAGACAGGCAGGCCTAAAGCTGCACACATGCAGACACGAAACACACACCATGAAAAATGACGGATCAGCACAGGACGGCAGACACAAGGAGAATAAATAGGAACCAAACGAGGAGGCTAACGAGGGAGACACAGGTGGAGCAACTAAAACAATAACGAGGTAACAAGATGGGAGGGGCCAGACAATAGACAGGAGAGAGCACATGGCAACAGACAAACACAACACAAGCCATGTGCTCCCAGAACACAGTCATCTGGTGGCCCTCCTGGGCACACCGGCTGAAGACTGTGACAGCCTCAGATTATGTGTGCATTGTACTGTTAAAAATACAGTGAATTGATTCAAGAAATGTTTTTGCTTGTCTTGCTACTTTTTAAAAACTGTATTGTATTAATGTTGTAGCTAAGACTAGTAGATGTACAAAATACATGTATTTATGAAAGTCAGCTTACAGTATTCTAAAACTAGAACTAACCAGGATAGTTTTAGTTATTGAGAAACCACTGCATATATGAATGAAAGACATTAAAATCACGTTTGTTATACAAACATAAATTATGTAGCTTTAACATATATAAATCATGTTCATTTACAAAGAGGGAAAAATTTAAGGGGGTCTGAATACTTTCCGTACCCACTGTAAGCATCTTGTTTCAGATGAAAGCACATTAGTCATATTCTCATAACTGGAGGTGCTTTCATAATATGTCCTGCAGTGCTGTACCAGTACCAACTGTCTATTCACTCTGGATAAACAAGTTAATTAGCCTAATGTTTGTTCATACAACATAATTATCATCAGTGTTGAAAACAGTTGTACTGCCTAATATTATTGTGGAAAGAATGATACTTTTTTTTCCAGAATTCTTTGATGAATGGAAAGTTTAAAAAAACAGCATTTCTCATGCCCGCCTGCCTCCGCTCACTCAAGCCGGCCTCCGCTCACTCAAGACCGCGGTGTGTGACGCTGTTTCGGTGTGAAAGCGAAACTACTTTGTTTGGCCTTCCAAAAGAGGACACGACTAGAAATCAGTGGTAAAGTTGTATTTAAAAACACTGATCCAGAACAGTTCAACCCAAATATTCAGATGTGTGCAATGCATTTTATGGAGAAATGTTTCCTGATCCTGGTAGAGTAGACTACAATGCTGGCTGTTCTGACTCACAGACTGTAAGTACGTTTTTTTATATTTAAAGAATTTGCCACTGACGATTCAAACGCGAGTTTTGAGCAGTGTAGAGTAGCGCTTGTTGTTTGTCATTTCTCCGATCACAAATGCAGACATGGTTTTATGTTTACGTGGCGCGATGCAACGCAACACATAAAAAGACAGTTTAAGTCATTATAATCCGTAATTATGTCCCCACTGGATGCAACAAATGCCTTGTTTATAATGAGTTTTCATGTTTTTGTCTCGTCGCTCCGGCCGGACAGGGCATCACAGTATGGTAGGGGCGTAACATTTCCGTCACACGCTTGAGGTATTCGGCCAATCACAACGCACTGGATAGCTGGCCAATCAGAGCACACCTCGCTTTTCAGACTGATGAGCTTTGTAAAAATCGACGCGTTTCAGAAAGGTGGGGCTAGAGGAGAAACAATAATGTACAGTATGTGGAAAAGAATGTGTTTTTTTAACCTTAAACCGCATAAACACATTTCATTACACCAAATACACAAAATAATGTTATTTTTAGCAGCATCATATGACCCCTTTAAACCATCACTTCTGGCCAAAAAATGAGCCCATCGACATATGTGACCTTGGACCACAAAACCAGTCTTTAAGTAATCTAAAGCAGTCTTTAATCGTGTGGATTACTTGGATTATTGTGATGTTTTTATCAGCTATTTAGACTCTCATTCTGACGCCACCCATTCACTGCAGAGAAACCGTTGGTGAGCAAGTGAGTACATTTTCAGCTAATTTTCATTTTGTAGTGAACTATTCTTTTATTTTTTTATAGACAAAAACAGGTTAGAAATGCTTTACAGCTGAAATTGTTTTCATTTCATAACTGAAGAACTTTGCAACATTAATACTGCTATTTTTTGTTACTGTAAAACTGCTTTGAAACAACCTGCATTGTACAGTATATAGCACTATATAAATAAATGTGACTTGATTTGACTTGGAATGACATGAGGGTGAGTAAATAATACATCCTGTTGACTCCTTCTTTTTACTGGAACATCACCCTCTTACATAGTCAGAATACATAGTTCTGAGCGGTAACTCATGCAGTCATTGTGAGTCACTCAATACAAGCCTTACCGGTTCACAAAGCAGCTTAGACACTCTTTTATTTTGAGGAGTGAAGGGATCTGAGTTCTTTTTGTCAGAGACAACCACTTCATTAAAGATTTATAGCCTCAAGAGATGCAAAGACATTTCAGTTCAGAATACAAAAACCAGTATTGTCCAGTGTACTCAGTAAGAATATGTGCTCCATATTACAGAGTTTCTTTCAGACGCTGTAGTTTTACTTCTGTTCGTTGTCACAAAGGTTTAGATTTACATTCTGCAAGAGGAAATTGTCTGTCTACATGGACATATAAAAGCTATCTAATAATTATAATGTTTGTAAGGGACACTGTGAATGTGAAAGACAAGCAGGGGTGTTTCGTGACTGACAAGTGACAATTGTGATGATGTCTGGGCAGATCTTTGGCTGCGGATGTGTTTGGGGTTTCGAAATTTGCAGCGGTTTGACCCCGCTTGGAATGCGACCATGTCTGAAAAGCGCAAAGCGCCCTTTTTTTGTCTGAAAAACTGCTTGAGGGCTTGTGATATTCAGTCAGTGGCATGAAAGGGTCTCAAACAGACTTCCATAATTCCACAACAGAGACCTGCAAAGATTTACAAACCCAACAGGACGAAACATGCTCAGTACAACCAACATATGCATCTTCCTTTAATCTTCACAACATTTTTCATGCTGTATTTCCTACTGAGTTAACACTAAGTATGTGCACAGTGTTATTATAGTGTTAATTATATATATAACACAGTGTTATTATAGTGTTAATTATATGCCATTTTATATTTGTATTAATATTGTTACTTACATAACTTACATAATATTAATATTTCATTGTAATAGTAAAATATTTTGAGTTTTATATTTTCATATTTCATTGTATTAATTTAGTAGTCATGTTTATTTATATATTTATTTAGCTTTAATTCATTTTTATTTCAGTTGTAGTTTTTTTAGTACTTCAACTTATTTCAGTTAGTCGCCAAGGCAACATTTCTCATTTTCATTTAAGTTTTTCATCTAATTTTTTCCCCCCAAAACAATGTTTAATCATTTTAGTTAACAATATCAACACTGTATATTGCACATCCTCAGATCCTCCACAGTCTCTGCTCTGCTTAGTTTCTTTGTCACTGCTATTTAAACCACAAAGCGAATTCCAGAGTTATCATAAAAAATTAAAATTTAGCCATTAATCGCTTATCAGTTTTGGTGTTGTTAATTGAATGGGAGGAAACTCACAGCATTCATATTTTCTAAGAAATGTTTAAACCTCCCACCATGATTAAATCCATGCCATTAAACATGAATAATAACATGTTGTTTGACAAGTTGCTCCTTCCCTTCTTTTGTAGATGCTCATTTCATTTGTGTTATAACTAAAGCTACTTAATAATGCATTTCAGGCCTTTTTATCTTGGTTTTCAGTGCTTTGCATTTTCTGTAATGCATTTATTGTGGTAGAAAAAGCATGTGGGATAATGGGTATCACAGCATGTCAATTAATCCCAGTAATAGTATGTTTTTTTGTTTTTATTAGCTTAGCCACACCCTGTTATCGAAGCGTTGTCATATGAGCCTCTAAATGGATAAAGGTGGTTAAACATCCCATTACAAAGTAGTATAACTACCACTGATACTGAGGTTCTCATATCTAGACTTTAGTGATCAGTGGGCTTGTCGTCTCTGTTGTGTAGGTCTTGGTTTCTGTCACTAAAAAAGGTGGTGCTAATCAAAGAAAAACAACAACAACAACACCCTCCAACTGATACTGCTTTGCAGTCTGTTTTTTGTCAGATATCCTGATCTCGGTTTCAGATATTAGGTCTTTGTCTGGACGTCTGGTCTTGGTTTGACAGACTCCAGGATTCCAGTTATCAGGAAACCAGAGCATTTGAAATCTCTAGCATGCTTTGATGCACAACGAAAGTGATAAACATTATCCAGGGTAAATGTGTGGGATGAAGGAGACTGCTAAGTCATCTGAGTGTTTCATTAGAATGATTCCAAAATGGGCTTTAGTGGCTCTGGAGATTGTTATGAAATGAATCTGAGTTTTAAAAAAAAAATGGAGGACCAAACGGTGCAGAGATGCAGCACTCCCCTCACACAATCCCTTTGAGGTTTTCTCACAAAATCTGGCTTTAAAAAATATAACCTTTTACCTGCAGCTAAACCTGGTTTGGATGTGGAGAAGCCGTAAGCATTCATTCTGGACAAGTCTGTGTGAATGTTGAGACTATTTGAGACCGATTAACTACTTATTTTTATTTTTTATTTTTTATTTTATGTTATTACAGCACGAAAGGTGTGAAATATAATATTCTACATCTTCTATATTCTACATCTTCTGCAGTTTAAGGTTAATATTATGACTAGGCAAGATTATACGGCAGGGAATGGTGTCTTTATAGTATCAGAACATCAAAGAAATCAAAGCTTGTCTACATGTGGTCTGCCTTTTAGGTCCTTTTAGAAGTTATCAAATATTTACATGCCCATACCATCAAAATTCTCTCATAAAAGGCTCTCATATAGTACCTCAGCAGACAAAAAAAAAGCATAAAAACAAAACAATAAAAACCCTTTACAATTTTACAAAAGAACAGCAAGCTGTTTTATGTTACATTATATCATTCAACCTTTTTTAAAATGCAAAATAAATGACCGAAAAGGAAAACACCTCATAATTGTAGTGCAAGTAGGGGTTCAATAAGAAGCCCTTCTTCATTGAAAATGTTACAATGGAACAGTTTGATATGCTACAATCTATATAACAGGGAAGAAAGGGGAAAAGGGAACCCTGGGGAAAAGTGGGGCTATAAACTCATATATAGAGCATGAGAAAGTGGGGGCTCTCAGCTGATGCTTTGTGTTAATGGACGCTTTGCATTTGCTGGGTCATGCTAAAGCTCTCACAATTTGTGAGATGGTCTCCAACCATTACAGACCACAAACTGATTGATTCCTGTAAGCATTAGGAAGCTTAAATTACTTAAGTTACTGAAAAGGGCACACATGCAACAATAACTGGCCCTCCTTCACCTTCCTTATGAGTTCTAAAGTCAATAGACCCCCAGTTGTTCCAGTTTGAGTATCCTCATTCATCACTAAAACGCCAAAATATTTTGTAAGCAATACGTTGAAAAAATGGCATTGCTAAAGGGAGCATGTGCACGGGGGAGACACCTTGTGATTCAAAGCCTGAGGCTGAGAGTCATTCTCACCGGAATTCTCTCTGAGAAACACAGAAACTAAAGTATCGTCCAAAGACGGCCCAAGGCTGTGGGCTCTAATCTTTGAGATTTGTGCATCACCTTGACCAGATCTTGTGCTGGATCGGTCCCTCAGAGCTCACAGCACAACAGCAAGAAATAAGAACAGTACAATTTAACAGCTTATTGCACAAGAAAGTCGTTTCAATGACCCTGCCTCATGACCCTGACATTTGTCATCTCTTTGAAATAATGTGACTATTTTAA
Source organism: Sinocyclocheilus grahami (assembly GCF_001515645.1). Taxonomy (NCBI): domain Eukaryota; kingdom Metazoa; phylum Chordata; class Actinopteri; order Cypriniformes; family Cyprinidae; genus Sinocyclocheilus; species Sinocyclocheilus grahami. The sequence goes on from NW_015505412.1 coordinate 3,341,352, forward strand.
GCTCTCCAAATCTTCAAACCACATCAAAATAAAGAGGGGGAAAAAGAACCAAACCTCCCTGCCCCAAAGAAAGATGGGTAAGTAACATTTATTATGACTCCTTTTTTGTTTTAACATGTCTCTGCCTCAAAGGGTGAACGATTATCTGATCATAAAGGCTCTGTGAAAATGATCTGTTTCACTTGTGAGGTCATATTCATTTTCTGCAGGATGATGTAATGATCAAGTACTGGTTACACCTGAATAGTGTCACAAAAACCTCAGTTTAAATATCCCTCTCTTTATAATCAAGCTCATAAACAGGGTGTTGAAGGTCTGATGTAAGTAAATAAATCAATACATTTCTTATGTAATAAATATAATTTCTACAGATTGATTGATAGTTCTTTTTCATTAAAATTAACAATTATATATATATATGTGTGTGTGTGTGTGTGTGTGTGTGTACATATACAGTATATTTATATATATATATATAGAGAGAGAGAGAGAGAGAGAGAGAGAGAGAGAGGTTCTTTGTTCACAAAATAAATTCTTAATTAAACTTTGTAAAATAATATAAAATTAGTCTTGACAACTGTGCTATTAAATGCAAATGCAAAGTAAAGTCAATCTTCTATGTTCTCACTGCCAAGCACAGTCAGATGAACTAATGAAGCCTTCATGCATTCGAGTTTGGCTATTGACGGACAATGAGCAGGTCATTAAGGGCATCCACACCTCCCACAGACCTGTAGATTACGTCAGGGTCAAAGTGTCATCCTCCACTCTCGGCCCACTCCCTCCAATGCATTCAATATAATGAGGCTGTGCTGCTTTGAGACTCTCATTCACACTTTGTGGAACGGATGAATGTCCTTTGAGCATATTAGTGGAGAATGTCCCTCTCTCTCACTTTGAATTGCAGACGATCTTATGTGAAGCTCACATGTGTTTTTGGGCACCTAATTGTTGTTGGTTTCTATTAATTTGAAGCGAATGCTCCTCATCAGCATCGTTTCACTCTATCTGAGGTGTCACCATTACTATGAATCTTTTTGACGACGGTTTAGGACTTTTTTTGTCTAATGCAAAATTTCATGGCTTTGTTCATTTGCTTTAGGCAAATCTTTACCTCACAGAGTTCATGCTCACAGCTTTTGACACCAAAATATAACTTTAATATCAGATAAATGCATGCAATAAACAAAAACCTAATTTGTGTAATTATATCTCTTATTAAGAGGCCTGTTATATTAACAACAAAACCAACCTCTAAAACACCTAGAATGTTAATGAAATATTGTGCCCTGTTTATGAACTCTCTCTGAGCTGTCATAGGCTCTCCTTTGAGAAAGAATCGTCATGGTTTGCCTTTGTTCCTCATGCATTCAGTCTCGTATCTATCAGGCGGGCATTAGGAGGTGTGAGGAAGTACAATACAAACAGAATGAGATGAGGGAACACCCCACTCCATGAGCCCACCTGCCACTGAGATCAGTGTGTGTGTGTGAGATGGGGGATTTCAGCTAATATTGGGGCAATAAAATATAAAAGAGGAGAAAAAAGTGTCTTGGTGGATAACAGGCAGGAGGAATAGATAATGGAGGGAGAAAAAGAAAGATGCAAATGATTCATGTCTCTTCGTGTACCAGGTTCACTAGATTTGATCTGGCTTTGAAAGATATTCTCTTATCTAAAGACTCTTTCATTACAAGTTGCATGTTTTACACGTTTTGATTAATTAAATAACATGAGCATAGCTAATATTATTTGTTTTATATTATTGCAGCCTTAGGCACACATAACTCTGAGGTGTAAAAAGCATGTCAGTGCATGTATAGCCATTGGAAATGATGTTGTGCTTGTCGGTTTGTCACTTACAAAGCAATAAATAACACCTATCTAATAAGGAACGTTCTCAGAATCGACTTGTTATAAACAAATATATCCAAGGTTCCCATTGTTTGAGCCAATATTCAAATTTCTACAGTCAGTTTGAAAAATCCGGGCGTGGAAAGAAAATTCCAGTAGTTGGACGGCAAATCATGTTTTAACATTTAGGTCAAATTTATTGTGGTTTTAGTCTTTTAATTAAGTTGAATACTTGCAAACAATGTTGCAGCCATCTTGGAAATAATTCCTACTTTCTGAGGAGATCCTAAGCATTCAGTTTTTCAAGGAGAATTTCATATGAAAGCCATGTTGTTTTCCAGGACATCCAAATCAAACATTACGAAAATGATACTGTATAGTAAAGTAGAACCAGATAAAGATCACAGATAAGATAAAGGATGTGTCATCATGTGTTTTCTAGCAGGTTAAATTAGTTTAGACACACAGTACAGAGGAGGAGCTTCAGGACAGACCTGTAACCTAGGGCTGTTCGAGTCCAACATTTTTGGAATCGAGTCCGATTCCGATTCCTGCTTCTGGATTCGATGGGAATCGATTCTTGCTGTTGTTTTCGATTCTTTTTCGATTCTTGTTTTTTTTTTGATCGAAGGAACCGAATCTCACAAGGATGACTGCAGGATAGGTCGTAGAACGTATCCTTCTCATAATATGAAGCTTTATTAAAAAAAAAAAAAAAAAAAGATACATAAATTGTAATTTTGTCTGCTTTGCCCATGACACAGCTCAGCAGGGACATGCGTTTATCGCATGAATTAAACAAGGCATGAAGTGTCTAAAATAAATGTGCACAGTTCAGCTGAATGGTGAAGTTTACTTTGACTGTATGCTTTGCACAATATTAACAAACTGTACACTGAAACAAAATGACCAGAACATTAATAACTGCAGAGCTCGTGGTTTATCCGTCAATCAGATGCGCTCTCGGCCGCTGATCAATGCTCATCACGTTTTCTTTTACAATCATCATTGGCTGATAGAAATGTAAAAAAAAAAAAAGTATTTTAGATGGTAATAAGATCAAGACACTCGAAGACGTCATGATCTATTCTGTCCTTCCATCGTAAAATAACCTCTGAATCGTTTTTTTGAACTGGTTCATTAAAACTATCTATCCGAATCAGGAAACTAATCAGACTTCTAATCACTTTTAGCGAGCATGAGGGAGGTGAATGGTGCTTCTCAAACGGAAGGCTGCGTCCTAAAATTCAGATGATCAGTACCGACTCGTTTTCTTTCAGTTTATTTTCGTGAATTTAAATGTGTGCAGCCTTCCGTTTGAGAGACACCCATAGATAAGCTTTGTTGAACTGAAAAAGGCTCTGAACGAGGAGTCGATTCCCTTGATGGAATCGACTCTCGATTCCCAACGCCTCGGAATCGAGGAATCGATTCTTTTAGGAATCGATTCCCAGCCCTACTATAACCGCCCATCAGGGTTTCAGCAGATGTAACACGTGGGGAATAACCTCAAAGTTTGAATTTCCTGACGCATGTTGCGTGTGTTGTTGCGCTTTCCAGAACATTTTCCTGCAAGGACGCTCTAACGCAAGGATATTTTCTCGAGGCAGAGAGATCCAGACTGCCGAAAGATGCACCGGACCGCTCTTTTAAGGTGTCTGCTCACCGTATCACTGATGACTCAAGGTAACTTAACAGAATATATATATATATATATATATATATTTTTTTTTTTTTTTTTTTTTTTTTTTTTAATTTTTTTTTTT
>NW_015505412.1:3345006-3381154 GCF_001515645.1 Sinocyclocheilus grahami
TTTTTTGAAAGTTGTATTTGAGTTTTAGAATGTTCGCATACATCATTTTAGATCGTCTCTTCTGACATTTACCATGAGATTGACCAGTGAAAGAACTGAACAGTGTTTATTTGAAGAGCTTCTGAGAGTGATCGCACATGTTATGATATGAAGTCTTTTTTAATAATTTCTCTTGGAATTCTTTCCAAAGCCTTTAATTTGATAGACCTATGATTTTCTATCTTTCTCAATAAAATATCCATCATCGGTGGTTTTCTCCATATAAAAGTGACATTTATTTCTATACGCGCTCTTTGTCACCGCCCCGTCCTTTTATACCTTTTACTTGCACCTGTTTTGCTAGTGAGAAAAACTTGTATGATGATATGCTGCACAAATTAAATCTTGATGCTTTGGTTGTTACAAGTAATTAATAATTGATCGGAGCCTACATCTGCCTCTCTCTGTGAAGTGATTGAAATTGCGTTTGTTTGTGCAACAGTATTCAGGTACCAGTTCATGAAATAAAGGACACAAAAGACCGGCTGGTAAACCTCTGCTATTTTAAGGCACCAGCCCGTCTGTCAATGCAACTTTAAAGAGACTCATTCATCTTTTGGGCTGGAAGACCAGAGGCACAATGATAGTGTGTCCTGTGCTGAAAGATTGTTGGGTTGGTAGTCAAACTTAAACGTGTTGTGATTTGTGACCGTCTTGTCTGTCCTAAGTTGTAAGAAACAAAAAGTGTAATTCTTTAAACCAGTGCTGGATAAGTTTGATTTTACTAATGAAAATAATATGTATTTTATATTTTAAAATATTTAAACATTTTATTACTGTTCAATTCAACTAGTTTTCTATCCTGCTAATGAGTCAAATTTGATACATTTGGTTATCCTGTGATATGTAATTTTTTGAAGTCATTTTTAGTAGGTAATGAGGTTTCATTTGTGCATGTGGCTGTTTGCTTCTAGATTGGCTTGAGAGCCAAACTGAGTTTACAACTAGTAGTTTAGTGTGGCATCTGTTTTTTGTTCTCTCTCCACCCCTCCCCCAAAACACACCATCTGCAGTGTCACACCTGGTATGTCTAGTTTAGATGGTGGGTTTCTTTCAGTTTGCTGCAAAAAAATCACCTTTTTCCCCTTGAGAAGTCTGCCCTTCATTGATGAACATTGTTTTAATGATGCTGTTTATGCTTGTCTGAGTTCAGTCTCCAGGCACCTTAGCATTTTTATGGCTTTTGTATTGCAGATGTAATTTTCATTCTTGTGAAATGTTCCACTTCTTATTCCCTCCTTTATGGGCATACCCTCCTAAAATTGTATTCTAATTTAAATTTCAAATTCATTTTACAGCCAGAAATCTTGCTTGTAATCACGATTGGCTTACGGTATTACTCGCAGAGTAAACTGAGATTATGTAAAGCAAAATGTATTCATGTTTTAGATATGAGAATCTTTTATTCAAAGGCGAATCATCCACTTAGAGTTACCTGTCTGCCCTGTTGAACCATCTAAATCCATTTTATGGTCCCATTATAAAAGAAAGCAAATATAGCTCAACAAAAGACTGTTTGCTTAGATTAGAGGAACCGATTTCGATTCAAATGACTCATCCATTCAAACATTTAATATGCTTCCTTCAGTGAAAGTACTACTGTGGAAATAGAAATAGGCTACTATTGTCGTCCTCTAGCTTGTACTCGTTTCTTTACTGCAGAAGCACCTCTTTTTCACAGTGGCCTTCATAGGAACCAGTTTATCTGTCATCAGGCAAGACAAGAGAGCAATTGTCTGGTTTAAAGAGGGGAGACACATTGTTTTACAACAGGATAGGCATGTGTGTGCTTAGCACTGGCACTCTTGACTTGCAGAAATGCGTCCTTTGAGATGCATGAAGTCCCCCATGGCTCTCTGTAACCTCCAGTGCACTTGCTTGGATCCACCCTGCATGCATTTTGGGATAAAAAGTCAGGTTGTTTCACTCTTGTTATCCGGCTTCTCCAAGGCCTCCTCTGGACCCCCTGCTGACTGTATTGTTCAGCAGGTTTTCTTTAAAGTGCCCCATTATGGATTTTTGAAAATTACCTTTCATGCAGTAATAACACAGTGTAACACAGCTGTAACACAGCTCTAAGTGAATGAAAACATCCTGCAAAGTTTTAAATCTAAAAGTGCACCGTGTATAAAGTTATTGTCTTTCAAAAGAAAGCGTAGACTCAGAGTCATGAAAACGAGTAGTTTTTAAAACAAATATTAAGCCGTTTCAAGTTGACGTCAACATGAAACATTAGCATATTTATGCCCGCCCACTTGTTGCGCGCGCAGACCCGGGAAAACTTGAACCTCCCCACCCTCAAACACCGTAGTGGATTCCTGTGGAGAAGATGCTGTGCTCTGCACTGTGAGGGTAAATCAGTTATGGTATGTCGAAAAACTCCCAACACATTTTCTCCTCCAAAATCAAAAATCATCCGACCTACATCGCTGCAGAAGCACCGACCCAGTGTTTACAAAGTAAACGTGCAAGGAGGGTCAGACACCCTTTACAAGAAAAAAAAAAGAAAAAAAAGTAAAACAACTAGGGATGTCAACGATTAATCGATGATCGATTAATTGTCGATAATCGATTAAAGCTATCGATGGTCGATTAAGCCGTTTAACTTTGGGCTGCGTGTGGCTCATGCGCAAAACACGTGCGAGCGGCTGTGAGTGACGGTGACGGTATATAAATGCATCATCATTCACTCATAATTACAAATTAAGCTTTTAATGTGATTTAAACTTTAAAAGTACATTAAAATAGAAACAACACAAAGTTCTTCAACATGGAATGCAATAGAAATGTAGTAACTAAGTCATTTCCCCAGATAATTCTTTCATATTGGAAACAATTAGGTGAAGGTTGCAGGGCTGCAGGACACTGAGGCGGAAGGATTCATTCCTACAACTTGTTAATTCGTTTCTACGACTTATTAATTTGTGGCCACTGTCCATGTTTCATTCATTTTGTTCCTTAACCCATGATTTAACTAAAATGAGGGAACAAATTAATAAATCGAACAAATTCTTAATTCATGGCCATGAATAGGTCTAAATAAAAATAATTTGTTTTCATAAAAAAAAAGTTAAATATATCTGGCTTAAATAATTATGCTAACAGATTTAAAACAGAAGTGTGGCGCGGTGCTCCATAAACAAGTTCACGGAAATAAAAGGATGAAAACGAGCATTCTGTTTGTTTGCTTTATTTTACAAAAGCACAAATCTTGTTTTTATTGTGAGTGTGCAAAAATAAAAGTAAACACTTTTGCGGATTATATCTTACTCCAAAAATTGATTTTTTTATGTTTCAGCTGTTGGATCGCACCGGCGTCTCGCGCGCACATACCCCACATATTCTAGCAATTCAAACTTACATCGCAGTCTGTTCATTATCAAAATAAAATACAGTCAACCAAACATATAAAAGGTTACACTGGTCAGTTTAAATAGACCGTAGACCGTTTCCACTCTGCTGTTATGCCAAGGACATTTTTGCTCATGTGAAGAGGATGATCAACCTTCAATCCGTTGAGCACCACTGAAGTCCACTATATGGAGAAAAATATTGGAATGTTTTCCTCAAAAACCTTAAATTCTTTGCAACTGAAGAAAGAGAGACATGAACATCTTGGATGACATGGGGGTGAGTAAATTCAGGAATTTTTTATTCTGAAAGTGGAGTAATTCTTTTAAAACAGTTGCTGTGATGTACTCTGTACTATAGCATGCAAAATACGTATTTAGTTGTGTGTGTTGTGTTCGCTCCGCGCAGCTTGTAGTCTCCGTCTAACCAGCTAACAGCAATATCTGTTCGCTCGCAGTAACCCATAATAGGGGCACTTTAACTAATGCATGTACGATTGCGACATCTCCTGTGGACTCTTCTCTATTTGTAATTAAATTCAACAGTATATTCCCCACCAAGAAGCCATTATCTCGCCCAACTCCTTTACATGCCCTGCATTTGAAAAAGACATTGGGTTACCATATGAATTACTGCAACACATACTTCTGTTCCAATCATGCATTTCAAAAGCGCCACAGAGACTGAAGTTTTGAATTGTATGTATTGCAAGAAATGTGTGTGTTAATCCTGTTGAGGGTGATAACATGACTGAATTTGATTTGGAAATATTATTGCCTCTATTTGTTGTCTCCAACCTGAAAACTTCTGTTCTGCTCTTGTTGCTGCTTTTGCAGCGCTTTGTTTTTATAGTAGCAGTTGAGAGGAAGCATCTGTACTGTATATGTTCAATTGGAAGCTCTTAATCCCGCACTGTTTGCACCGGGACTCAGGAAATGAAACTGGCCATTACAGTAAAGCTGCTGCCCCCCCCCCCCCCCCCCCCCCTTATCTTTCTCCTTCTCTTTCTTTATTTCTGGTGAGGTGAGGCCACAGCCAGAATTCTGAATCATTTTTACTTCACTTCTGCTTGTTTCTTTATGAGTCACATTTACTTCTAAAGAACCCCCTTTAAGGCTTAACCTGAGAGATTATTGCAGTCGTATTGAAATGTTGATTTTCTATTGCACAGTGCAGAAGTTCTTTAAACATCAGTGGTTTTAGCCACATATTCCACATTGTTTTTGGTTGCATTTCTCACCAGTGATGTTAATGCGCGGGTGCTGAATCAGTTAAATGGAACTGCATGTAACCAGATCTAAAAGCAACTATCTGTGCCGATTAATCGACCTCTAGATTCTTTGAAAGTAGTTCGGTCAGCTCAAGTTGTGCTACTATTGTAAAATTCCAGAAATGTTATGAAGCGCCAAGAGGGGAACAAACACAGGTTTTCAGAGCTGCTTCAAACAAGCAGACACGGCTGCTATGTTGAGCAGCAGAAGAATGCAGTTCAAAGTAAGCTTTATTAAACCATAAAGTCATATATACGTGACATAGTGGTTAGCCACTGTGTGGGTCTAATTTTAGCTCCCATAGCTGGATGTTTTGACAGTAGGTCTTCAGCAACAAGAGTTAAAGTTCACACCTCACATGCAGACATCGTGTGTGTTTTGAGTTGTTTACTTTAGTCTATAACTGTCTCTTTAGACATTATACAAAGACAAAAAAGTTATGATAGAGGAAACACAGTAGGATATCTCTGTATAGCACGTTGGTGGTAAAATTAGCACTCCAGGGGCTAAATATCACGTTATCGGGGTCGCTTTAAAGTAGTGTTCATAAGCGCAGCTCTGCTTTGTTTACAGCGGTAACCCAGGAAACACTGTATCACTGCTTTTCATAAGCGCCACCTGCTTGTCAGAGAGTGAGTCTGCGTCTCATTCAAGCGGCAACCTCCCGCTCTCTCGCAATCCAAAACAAGGAAGTGATTTAAACTGTAATTCGTCAACTGGCCACTAGAGGCTGGCTGCAAAAGGGAGTCAATCCCATAGACTCCCCATGTTAAAATGCCCAAATTTACAGCAGAAAAAAACATGTTTACAGCCTGGTTCAAAAAATTATTTTGGTCTATATAGCTAGTTTTGCCCTTCATGACAACTGTGAGGGGGTGGATTTTTTTTAAAAATAACTCATCCATTTAAATTCTATTAAGCCTTAAAGTTCTGCATAACATCATTCTGCATTAAGGGCGTGGCCACTTGAGTGACAGGTGGATTGCCGCTGCTGTCACCACCGTTGCACTAGGTGGGCGTGGTTTCAGCAACCAGCTCCCGCCTTTTTGCCCATTTTCAATTATCTGGAAGTGACGCGCTGCCAAGATGGCGACGGCTGGCTCTGCCAACTTTGAGCTTCAAAAACGCTCTTCAGGAACCTACGGGTGACATCACGGACACTACGTTCATGTTTTTATACAGTCTATGGTAGGGCTGGACAATAATTCGATATCAATATGTATCGCGATATAATTTTTTTCAATAACGGTGATATGATTTTTAAACACATTTCCGATATTTCGATATACATTACCAGTTGTATCACGCTAAAAGCGCCTCCTGCTGGCAGAGAATGAGTTTTCATTTTAAATATTCTTTTATTTGTGTAACTTAATTGTTTGATTTGGGGTTTGTTTTAAAATTTCAGTTTAGTTTTGTTATATTTCAATTTCACAAATAAACGTGCAGCAACAGCCTAAATAAAACGAAACCTTTTCATTTACTGTGTAATGTCTTCAATTTAATTTTGTTAAAAAAATTGAGAAAATCGAATTGTGAATCGAATCGTGAGTTGAGTGAATCATTACATCCCTAGTTTGCAATGATAGCCTGGCCTTAAAATTGATGACCCTTCTGATCTGTGAGATTTTATTATTTTATCAGATTTGTACCCGTTTGTTATCAAGTGGACAATTTGAATATATTGTCATTTCCGCATAATATTTATTAATTTATTTATCAGTTAAAAAAGCAGTTTGGTACAAGCAGGAGTGCTTTTGTACTGTATATCAGCGTGAGCATCAACTGATGCCAGGAAGCCGTTAAGGTTTAGAGATTCCTGCCCAAAGTCAAGATGGGAAGTCAACATTATTTACTTTCTTCTCCACACATTCCTGGTCTTATTGTGAAATATTTGGTGCATGTTCTTCCAAAGAAAAAGACTGTTTGCACTTTATCTTGTATAATCTGATTAATCCAGAATCTGAGCCGAATCTGATTAATCCAGAATCTGAGCCGAATCTGATTAATCCTGAATCTGAGCCGAATCTGATTAATCATGAATCTGAGCCGAATCTGATTAATCCTGAATCTGAGCCGAATCTGATTAATCATGAATCTGAGCCGAATCTGATTAATCCTGAATCTGAGCCGAATCTGATTAATCCCGAATCTGATTAATCCCGAATCTGATTAATCCCGAATCTGAGCCGAATCTGATTAATCCCGAATCTGAGCTGAATCTGATCACAGAAATAAAGTGGGTTGCAAAGAGCAATTCACACTGAATTTAACGACAAACATCTTTCAGTTCAAAAGTCAGTTGTTTAATGACCCCCACTATAACGTGATGCGGGATAACACATACTGATAGTAAAAAGACTGGCGCTTTGATTGTGTTTCTTTGGAAATGTTTCCTTTTCTCTGCACTTCTGTCTCGTTCACATAATCCTTTGACATCATAACTTTGAAGTTGGCTTTAGAAAAGGAGAATAAACTTCTCTTTAGTTTTCTTTCTTTAGTGGGAACTTTGATGTCGTCTGCTTTGAGCTGGCAAGCCTGCACAAGTCATAGCGAACCGCAACCGCACCTGTCCCAGATGTCTGTGCTCTCTGTCAACATGAGAGCCATACCTGGTGACTTTCCAAAATGGCACAGATTTCTAGTGTTGTTGTCAACATCAGCATGGTTTAAATTTGAGGTTTAAGTAACGTCAAGGAGCATAAGGGGTTAATTTGGGTATTGTGGCTTCCAATTCCTGAGTATGCGGGTCAGTTAAAGTTATACGTTTACGGTGATGATGACTTTCATCTAAAGAAGATCTTTTCCTTGCCAGCAGCTAATAGGATCGAAAAGGTCTCTGCTCTGGTAGTTCATCAACAAATACCATTATTCTATTCAATCTATTGTTTAAAATGTTACTTTCATGAAGTTCCTTCAAAGTCTGCAGCATATAAATTGCATTTAAGCTCTTCTCTAGGTAGCTTTTTGCAGATGTAGACCCCTAGGCTACAAGAATCATGAAGCAGGAGACAGTTGTGACCCCTGTGACCTTTTTTTTACAGACCAGGCCAGTCCCAGGAGCATAAGGGGTTAATTTGGGTATTGTGGCTTCCAATTCCTGAGTATGCGGGTCAGTTAAAGTTATACGTTTACGGTGATGATGACTTTCATCTAAAGAAGATCTTTTCCTTGCCAGCAGCTAATAGGATCGAAAAGGTCTCTGCTCTGGTAGTTCATCAACAAATACCATTATTCTATTCAATCTATTGTTTAAAATGTTACTTTCATGAAGTTCCTTCAAAGTCTGCAGCATATAAATTGCATTTAAGCTCTTCTCTAGGTAGCTTTTTGCAGATGTAGACCCCTAGGCTACAAGAATCATGAAGCAGGAGACAGTTGTGACCCCTGTGATCTTTTTTTTACAGACCAGGCCAGTCCCTGAACTACACAGGAATGTGAAACAGATCTGCTCTTTTGTATCACAGCATCATAGTGGAGAAAAACAGAGATCCGGCTCATAGTAGTGATATACTATCATGTCAGGGAGTTTTAAACCTAACATAATTCATGAGAGTTAATCACTACGATAGAAAAGACCTTGAGCTCAACATGACTCGCAGTACCCGCTTGAGCGCTCCATTATCAGTTGTGGTTGTATCAGTAACAGACCACTAGATGCCGCAATTGAAGAATCAGAGTTGTATTGCAGGGAGCCATGTAGAAATATGAATGAAAGATGTATGGTTCTGCTCGAAGCATAAAAGTTACAAGTTTGTGAAAGGACTTCCAGTGCCAGGTAAACGAAAAGCAGATTATGAATATATTTAAGATTCACAAATACCAAAATAATGTGTCTACACCAGACGCGAGCAGCGCGATGTGACAAAAACAAATAGAACCCAGTGATGTTCTCTGCTGTGGATGTGGCGAGACGCGACACGACAATCTATTTCTGACGAACTCCAGCGCTCTGACACAAAGGACCATTTCAAATATTAATAAGAGAATCGTGAAAAAATAGTTTCCTCAAAAATATGAAGCAGCACAAAAACGTTTACAACATTGATAATAATCAGAATTGGTTACTGAGCAGAAAAGCAGCATAATAGAATGATTTCTGAAGGATCATGTGACACTGAAGACTGGAGAAATGATGCTGAAAATGTAGCTTTCATCACAGGAATATGGTAGTCTATATGTTAAAACTAGGGATGCACCGAATGCTCTGCAACCAAAATTATTCCGCGAAAAGACAGAATAAATTGTACCGAACAATGACGTGACGCGATCAAATAGAGGCGCGCGCTAATGCAGCAAACAAGACGGCAGTGTGGAAACAGCTGTCCGAGAAAAACGCAACAATCATTACAAGCACCGACAGCGAGAGACTGTTTAGTACTGCATCACATGTCTACGATGAGAAGAGGAAGGGGTGATTGTTGCTGGTTACTGTATGATGATTAAAATCGCGAAATGCCCTTAAACAATTAAATAAACTGCAGAATGTTATGTTTTTTTTGTAGGGTTCAAAGTCCAAAGCGCGAGGGAAATCTGCGCTGAAACGGTTACTCGTCAGCTGCTCAGTAACATTTTTATGAATTTTTACCATAGACTGTATAAAAACATGGACGAAGTGTCCGTGACGTCACCCGTAGGTTCCTGAAGAGGTTTTTGAAGCTCAAAAGTGGGCGGAGACAGCCGTCGCCATCTTGGCAGATAATTGAAAATGGGCAAAAAGGTGGGAGCTGGTTGCTGAAACCACACCCACCTAGCTCGACGGTAGTGACAGCAGCGGCAATCCACCTGTCACTCAAGTGGCCACGCCCTTAATTATGCAGAACTTTAAGGCTTAATATAATTTAAACGGATGACTTATAAAAAAAAGTCACCCCCTCACAGTTGTCATGAAGGGCAAAATTAGCTATATAAACCAAAATCATTTTTTGAACCAGGCTGTAAACATGTTTTTTTCTGCTGTAAAGTTGGGCATTTTAACATGGGGAGTCTATGGGATTGACTCCCTTTTGCAGCCAGCCTCTAGCGGCCAGTTGATGAATTACAGTTTAAGTCACTTAAACTGTAATTGAAGCACTGAGGTCTTCCTGCGGGTTTCTGCCAAAATAAAAGTTGAGAAAAAGCAAGACCTCCCGTCAACATTAATAAATGTTATTATTGTAATTTTACTGCAGCTCTGTAAAATAAAATAAAAAACGAAAATATTTACAACAGCTCTATTAAAACATTTATTGTAACATTTACACAGTGTTCAGACTAGGATCTATAATATTTTCTAATGTTTTAAAAGAAGTCTCTTCTGCTCAGCAAGGCTGCATTTATTTGTAAGGCAAAATACATGCCTGATTCAAGAAGGGGGTCTAAAAAATGGCCAAAAAATATTATTTTACTAACTTATTAATTTTAAGTTAAGTTGTATTTTATTGGTATAATGTCTGCTAGAATGCTAAAAAATGTTCAGTGTTAAGTAAATATTTTTAAATTATTGTTTTGTAAATTATTTTTTTCTTTGAAAAGCAAGACAAAACAGTAAAAAGCACATTTTGTGGCTATTTAATTTATGCAATGGTGAAAAAATTGGCAAAATGGGGGGAAAAACCTTGTTCGGTCTTCAGCCTTCAGCCTTCAGCCTTCGGCCCAGTGTTTCATTTTGTTCAGCTTCAGCCAAGAATTTTCATTTCGGTGCATCCCTAGTTAAAACATTAAAATAGATCATTTAAATTGACAATATTACAGTGCTTACTGTATTTTTAATAAATAAATGTAGCCTTGGTGAGCATAAAGAGACTTTCCAAAAAAAAAAAAGAGGGGGTGGGGGTGCTTAAATATTTTTCTCTACAAAAGGGAGGCCCGGCAGAAAAATGTTGGGAACCACTGGCCAACTCAAACACACAATATTTAATTCAATTCATACAGGCCTACCTCATGTTGCACGTTTGCACTTTAAAAAAGACTTTTCAGGTCTATGTCCAATCCTTCACTTTTTCTAGTTATATAAGGTTAAAATATTTTGCCTTTTTTTTTTCTTTTTTTCTCTCTCATATCGCAATATAATATCGATATCGCCTGGACAGTGAAAAATATCGTGATATGAATTTGAGCTCGTATTGCCCACCCCTATCCTGCATGTCTGTTTCTGGGATATTCACCATTGTGATGGGCCGTCCTTATCGGTCACACAATCACTTAACCGACTCATCCTCAGGTTAATGGTTTGCAAACATCCTCTCTGCCTGTGAGAGCAGTTTTGAACCTATTCACCCCCTTTATATTCCTTTGAGCCTTCTGTGGCATTCGGTTTGTCTGCTAACAAAGTGAGTTGTTGTTGAAAAATGACGACAATTTTCAGTTGAATTTGAATATTTCTTTATAATTGTCAGGTAAACCATCAGATATAAGGTAAGATCCATAAGTCTGAAGCCACGATTAAATTTTTTACAATTTAATTATATTTTTCCTCAATTATATTATGAATTTTTCATGGTTATATTATTATAATTAGGGGCCAAGCACCGAAGGAGCGTAGGCACCTATTGTATCCATTAGGATTCTTCTTCTTCCGCTCTTGAGTTTATGGCAACCCATAGAATCGCTTGCGGGAAAGTTGTGAAATTTGGCACACTGATAGAGGACAGTCTCATCATTAACCACAGCAAATTTGGTGTCTCTAACTCAAACTCTCTAGCGCCACCACTTGTCAAAAGTTTCACTCATGTTTATGCTAATAATATTTGAACCGTAGGTCTAGAAGAAAAATATTTTTTCCCCTCAGAATCCTTGGCTCATGGCGAGTCAAAAGGACACAAAAAAATAATCGTAAGGTCTAGTTTTTTCGCTATATAGTTTGAAAAACCTACTTTTTCGAACTCGTCCTAGATGGTTTGTCTGATTTTCACCAAAATTGGCTCAGATTACTTAAGACCATGCTGGCAAAAAGTTATGGAATTCAAGTGGATTAGTCAAACCGTTCTCGAATAAAGTGCGAACGAATTCGACGAAGAACAAGTAATAATGGATGTGAGGCTATATCTCCGCAACGGTTTGGTGTATTCAGACCAAACTTGGTGTGTGTTATCACAAGCATGACCTGAGGTTACCTGCTGTTTTGGCACAGTGCCACCTAGTGGTCCGAAGATAGAAATAAATTCTGTTTTTTGCTTATAACTCCTGAACGGTTTGCCCAAAAATCTCAGTAGATTCAGGGCAACATGCCGAGTTAATTGATATCCAATTGTCCCATATTTTGGCCGTCAGCCATTTTGAAATGTGTACTAAAATACTCTATTTTATGAACGCATTAGCGTATCGTTACAAAACTTGGTATGGGTCAACAGCATGATGCCCTAAAGGAGCCTGAAAAGTTTTGAGCCAGCCCCACCTAGTGGTAAAATCAAATATTCACATGCTTATAACTTTGGGTGTGGTCGACTTATTTTCACGGGAGTCACCTTTTTAGACTCCTGAATCCTTGCCTAGTCCAGCAATACCAAACATGCCAGGTTTTGCCTTATAGTTTGTGCAACATTGCATTTTAGTGCTTAAAAAAACATTTGCCAATATCTTAGAAACCGTTACTCAGATCGACATTGAAACCACCGTAGGAAATTCGAAAACATAGTTTGCCAGATAAACAATAATGCCCTATTGCCAAAATTAGGGATGCACCGATATGAAAATTTTGGCCGATACCGATAACCGATTTTTCTTTATTTTTGAAAGCCGATAACCGATATGTTGGCCGATAAATCTATATCCAAATTGTTATATACTTTTTGAGAGCCTGATTACAAAAAAGGTCTCATCATTAAAAGCCACATCCCAAACACTTCAACATAAGCAGCCTAGTTTGAATGGTGTACGTTTTAAAAATATTTTTACTCTCCCATTACCAAATTTAGTCATAAAAAAGTCTTACAAATAAATAAAATTATGCATAAATAATGCAAACAAGTCACTGGACATCATTACACGTGTAAAGAATCAAAATGAATGCGCCATAGATCAATAAAACGGAATAGCCTCTGCACGGACAATAATTAAATGATTTTAATTACTAAACCATATTGTTGATGAAAATAATAAGAGAACAATACAAGTGGTTGTTGTTATTAATAATGTATCGATGATTTTGAAAAAGTAACAAATTAATACCACTGTTTTAAATAGCAGCCGTTGAGCTGCGCGTGCTGAAGCTGAAGAGCTGAATGAACATGGTAAACTGAAGCGTTTTGCTGGCAGCTTATTTAACTCAAGGAAATGCATCCTGAGATTAATATTAATACAACATAAACATAATATTACAACTTATATATGTACAAAATGACGCAGTTATTGCATGCTATAGTCAGAATGTGTGATCCTGTTGTGGATGCGCTCTTCCCATAACAACGCGCTGAAACACGGCAACTAAACCCAAAGAATTCACAATGTTTTATTATAATAATGTTCTCATTAGAATGTTATATACATGACATTCCCAATCATAGTTATTAATGTTGTGCACTGCTGTTTGGGCTGCGTGTGCTGAGCTAAAGATGATCACCGGTAAACTGAAGCGCTCTTTTTAACTTAACCAAACGCATTCTATATGAGATAAATCAGATATACATCAAATAAACACAATATTACAATGTACAATTGCACAAAAGGCTGCAAACGAACAGCGCGCATCTGAAGTGTCTCTGAAGGAAATAATGCATTATTTATCGGCTTTAAGATATCGGCCAAATTTTCTTATCAGGCCGATACCGATAACAGAAAAAATGAGCCGATATGGGCCGATACCGATATGGTGGCCGATATATCGTGCATCCCTAGCCAAAATTGTTAGTAAGTGGCAAAAAAATGCAAACAAAGTTGGCCATCAGTCATTTTTTTTCTCTTCTTATATATAAAAATGTCTATAACTCCAAAACAAAATGAGATCTTTTCACCAAGTTTTACGCATATATGAGCACACTCTAAGGACACATAAAAAATTGGTGGGATTGTGCCTCTTGGTGGCGCTATAATTGAACAAAATATGAAATTGCCATTGACTACAATAGAGTATTATGATACAAAATGCAGTATTTTCCGAATGCATTGGTGTACCATTACGAAACTTTGTATGTACCATCAAGACCATGACCTGAAAGTACTCAAAAGGTTTTGACAGTGTCACCTTGTGGTCAAAAGTTATAATTTTCAAATAAATGCTCATAGCTTTCTGTGAATTTTGCCTATTGTAGTAAGACTGGTATTAATATACTCCTTGAGTCATGCTGAGAACAGTGATGCCAATGTTGGCATAAGGGAGAATGTTGCCATAGTCAGCCAAACTTCCTGTCCGCCATTTATATTTTCTTTAAAAACCTACTTTTTTGAGCTTCTAGACTGTTGGTCCGATTTTCACCAAAATCTAATCGTATCATCTTCAGACCATGCTGACAAAAAGTTATAAATTGTGTTGATAGACAAAACCGTTTTCGCATACCACAGCAACGAATTTGAGGCATGATGCCAAAATGACACTTGAGGCTGTATCTCTGCAATGCTTTGGCATATTGACACCAAACTTTGTGTGTGCTATTGTCAACTCACACAGAACACACCACATCGATTTTATAACACAAATGTGATAAGCCAATAAATCATATTACTAGTGGTTGTAACTTGTATTTATGATTTTTCAGCCATTTTGACTAAAATTATCCTAAAATTGCTTCAATTATTAATTTCTGCAGTTGGTCTGATGCTTGCTTCTGTAGTACTTGGCCCATAATTGCTGCTTGCAGCTATATTTAATTTTTTTTTTTTAATTTTATTAAATTTGTTTTTTATTTTTCCCCCTAAAAATCTCAGTGAAAATGTTCAGATTTACATTCTTACAAGAAGCAGAGAGTGCTACATGGGTGTCTTTTATATAGCCACTGGTGCTTATTGGATGTGATGGAGGTAAAAATCAAATTATGTAGATGAAATACTTCCAAGGCACTCACGTGGTAAGATAAAAAGCCTTTAATGAACTGGGCTTAAATCATTACAACAAGGCTTTTTATCTTACCACGTGAGTGCCTTGGAATTATTACATCTACATAATTCAGATTTACATTTTTGATTTTTTTTGTTAGATTTCTTTAACATTTTCAAAATCCAAAAACTTTTACAGGTTTAAATTAGATTTTAAATTCTCAATTTTCAGTGTGGTCTCAGCCCAACAAGACCGTCAGCACGGTTTTACTTAAAAGCATTGCACTCAGAGTGTAAAAACACTTAAAAGCCCTGTAGTCCATATGCTTTCAACAAATGATCTGGCACCATGCCGCTGTGTTTCCAGTAGAGAGTTTTAACAACAGGTGCATGAAGAAGCTTCTTCAGCAGCACCTGTTCATGAAACAAAGAGCAGGGGCATGAGGGGTTTGGGAGGGCAGTGTCATTTGTTTACTTCACCTGGTGCTGGTTTGGAAGCTCTGAGGGCACGCTGACACTCGAGTTAGATTTCTTTAACATTTTCAAAATCCAAAAACTTTTACAGGTTTAAATTAGATGTTAAATTCTCAATTTTCAGTGTGGTCTCAGCCCAACAAGACCGTCAGCACGGTTTTACTTAAAAGCATTGCACTCAGAGTGTAAAAACACTTAAAAGCCCTGTAGTCCATATGCTTTCAACAAATGATCTGGCACCATGCCGCTGTTTCTCCAGTAGAGAGTTTTAACAACAGGTGCATGAAGAAGCTTCTTCAGCAGCACCTGTTCATGAAACAAAGAGCAGGGGCATGAGGGGTTTGGGAGGGCAGTGTCATTTGTTTACTTCACCTGGTGCTGGTTTGGAAGCTCTGAGGGCACGCTGACACTCGATCCTTTTCTCTTTTAGTATGTCAGCTGGCGTCTGTTTGCTTTCTTGCTACTACTAATGCTCCAGTGTCACCAGCAAGACAGCATGTTATAAATCATGCGAAAAACAGACAGCTGTTAGACAGAAATCTTATGGGGTAGATTATCCAGTTGGATCCAGAAATATTCTGTTACATTTAAGGGATAATATACAGCCAGTTGGTGACAAAATTATGGCTCAATAAGCTCTTGTTTCATTCTGAAGGGGTTTATTTTATCTTAGTTCTCACTTAATATATGGCTACTCGCCAAATAAACAGACATAAAAATGGACACAAAATGTTGTTTTGAGTTAATTTATTTTGTGAGGAGAAAAGAGTGATACATAGTTACCAGATACAATAGTGACATTTTAGGGGCCTTGAATGAAGTATTCCAAAGAATACTTGTAATAATGGTCCATATTGGTAGCATGTATGTTAACTTCCAAAATGACCATCCAGGTGATGCAAAGAGGATTAGCAGTACATCAATTTTTAGCATATGTATGTCCTCCTTTTTATAAACATGGCCAGGAACTAAATCCAGTTTTATGAGTCCTTACAGGTAAAGGGCTATTAACAGGACCATGCTCCACTGACTGCAGTGAGCTCTGGCTTTGAGCACAATCTGTTCTCTCCCAGTGGGCTCATCTGACCCTTAATGAACCTGTACACTGAAAAGTGTTTTTTACTATGCGTTTTGTTTTTCTGGACCTGAGATGGAAGATTATAAATAAACACAAGTTGCTACAGATTAATTTTGGGTTTAAAAATTAAATTTTTGTTCTTGGCAGTGATGTTATTGACAACTAAAATGATTAAAAATCATTTTCGTTAATTGAAATAAAGCTGATATAAAATAAGTCATGAAATTACTAAACTAAAACTGAAATAAAATTAAAGGTAAGTAGTAATATTAGAGAACCTAATAAAAATCGACAAGCACATAACATTACTAAAAATAAAAACTATATAACAGCTAATTCAAAATACGATTAAATACTATAATATATAATGAATAGTAAAATTATATACTGTCACTATTTGGAGAATTATTGTTTACTTATACAAAATGCTAGGAATAGCTCTATAATCGTCATTGGTAGCAATGCTAGCTAATTCTTTCACAGCTTATAGTATATTATTTTTTTCCCATTAAACATGTCACAACAGCCAGAGATTTCTGTTTTAAAATCCGAAATAAGTTGGTTCAGTCAAGCATTAAGTTTCTTGATACGTTTCGGTGGAATTTTGTCGAAAGGATTCAGTTTTGTGTCTCAATCTTATCTCATACTACAATTATCAGGCTTTCTATTGACTGTTATCCATCCCAACTGTTGACATCCCTTTCTCAGAAGTGCAGCTGTGACACAACAACCAGTTTAACTGGCTTTGGTGTTTGTCTAGAAATTAGATTGAGAGCCTTTTTTGAAATTTGAATACTTAGGTTCAGGTGAAGCTCGTGTCAAATTCACGCGTAATGAGTCATGATTGAAAAAGCATAAAAAGAATTTGTCCATCAAATGCAGTTTCGTTTCTCAGTTGTAGCATCAAAAATGAGACTGGCACAGAAAATGGCAGCTTTTTTCTCCCTTAAAGCACCTATTAAAAAATCTAGATTAAATATGTATGAACTCGAGTTTAAGTTTCATTACCTGTCCATATCATTAAACTGTATCACAAATACTACATTTCTTTTAGTACTTAGTGACTGTTTATCAGTAAAGTACAGACTCCTGTCCTTTAACAAACATGAGTGCTTGGAATTTAAATATCAAATCAGGCAAAATTCAAATAATATTAAAATATTGAGGGTCAGAATAAAAAGCTACTGCAAACACCCTCTTAAGTTTCAATCAAAAATGTAATTGCAAAAAACAAACCTATAACAATATGATGAGAATGTGTACACACATGTATTCAAAAATGTTTACTTTCGGTTTTGTCTGCTATGCATCGCATGTTACCTTTTACAGGATGTTTTCACAAACATATTATATTTACAGTGATTGTTTTTTATTTTAGTGAGTGGTTTGGAAACTCTCACCAGCAAGTATGGAGACCCCATTGAAATCCCATGCAACAAAGGGCAATTCAAGGAATCAGATGTCACATTAGTTAAATGGAAATACGTAAGTTTGAGGTTCATTCTTTTTATTTATTTTTGGCCATTTTAAACCAGCAGTGTGAAATTTGACCAGAATTTTAAAAAATCACAACTATTTCCAAACAGGTTTCCCCAAAACTACTGCCACTTCTCCCTCTGCTATTGTTCAGACAAACTACTTTAATTCCTAGCTAAATGGCTAGAACCCCCAAAAATTGGCTGACACATTTTGAGAGCGCAACAGAGCCACGGTGTTTACACTTAAACGGAAATGTCATCATATGAATGGTGTAATTGTCTTTGTTAAACATGCTTTTTTTGCACAACAGGACAAAGATGGCAACATACTAGTGAAACAACTGGATCAGAATGCCACTATTTCAACTGATGTCAATTACAAGAACAGAGTCAGCATTAAAAAAGATTTCAGCCTCATCATCACACAAGTGACCATGGCCGATCAGAGAACCTTCACCTGCATGTTGGTGTGGAAAGAAGACATTTTAGAGTACCCTGTTCAACTGACCATTTACAGTAAGCGTTGTACACCATAGCACTGACCAAAAACCTAGAACGTTTTCATAGTTGGATGCATTTATGAACTACTTTCTTCAACAAAGTTTCCTCTGTTTTTTTTTTTTTTTAGAGGTTCCATCGCATCCTCAGATTACAAACCTAACGACTGCAATGGCAATCGGCAAACCGACTATGGTAGGTTATGTGAAATGTATTTATGGTTTATATATCATGTACACACAAACAGGAGAGCAGAATGAAATGTTATTTGCAGTGAATACAGCATGAATATGCATTAAAAACTCAACAAAATATGATGAAATGCAGTGCTTTGGAATTCCTCTCATAATATTTGCATTAATAATCCATTTTCTTTTTCGCAACCGTTTTGATTTTTGTCTTATCAGTTAGCGCAGTGTCGTACTGAAGGTGCCAGTCCAGCTGCCAACATCACATGGTTCAAGAATAAAACTCCACTTATGACTGATGGAGCAGGTAGAGTGAAATGTGGTGGAAATTATAGTTCATCCAATTATCTGCCATCATTTACTCGCCCTCAGTTCGTTCCAAATCTGTATGACAAAGAAAAGGAGGACAAGACTGTTTTCTATGCTCTTTTCCATGCAATTGCAAAAAAACTTTAATGAAAGTTTGAAAGATGAAAAAGCACCATATTAATATCATAGAAGTGGTTCAGATGTTCTCCATCTGTGTTCAAATGAGAAAAAGTCATATGGGTTTGGAACAGCGTGAGAGTTAGTTCCAAATAATCAAAGAGATTTTTCTTCTTTGGTACTATATTCTATTTCCCTTTATTGTTTTCTTTTTCTGTTGATTACAGCCATTAAAATCAACACAAATGTGGATGTTGATGAGACAAGACTATCCACGACAACTTCAACCCTTGAGTATACAGCAGTGAAGGGAGACATTGATGCCAAGTTCACCTGTCAGGTTCAACACATCTGGTCTGCTAACATGGATTCCTCACCTCTTGTCTTCACTGTGAACTGTAAGTTTCTTTCCT
Organism: Sinocyclocheilus grahami; assembly: GCF_001515645.1. Classification (NCBI taxonomy): domain Eukaryota; kingdom Metazoa; phylum Chordata; class Actinopteri; order Cypriniformes; family Cyprinidae; genus Sinocyclocheilus; species Sinocyclocheilus grahami. Next base: position 3,364,171 of record NW_015505412.1, read on the forward strand.
ATACTGCTTTATAGAAATACATTAGATAACATTATTCCTATTTGGGCCATTTTAGCAAGTTTTTAATCCGCACACTTCAACTTTCCTCCATAATTCAGTTCCAAACAAAGTCACTGAGAGCAAATGTATTCAAAACTGAAGTGGTTAATGGTCTAATGTTGAGCATAATTCACAGGATTATTCAGTATAACTCTCTTCCCATCTGAAGTAGCCATGAGAAAAGAGGCCTTATCAGAATCAAATGGCTCGTTGAATTTCGTCCAAATAAGATATGTAATTTGGCCTTTCTGGAGCAGGGCATTTAGATGTTGCATGGGGTTTTGTCTTGCCTCTGGCTGTTATAGAGAAGGTACTAGCCCCACTGCTAACTCAAAGCAGTTCTCATCACGAAAGCGCACTCAAAGCCTCAACTCTTGAGCTGAAGGGCCTCTTCTGGCTCATAAAGGAGCTTTTCTGAAGTGCCCTTATCTGCATGGGCTCTGGCAGGGCTTCTCTGTGCTGCCCTCCCTGCTTTACACACACCCTCTCTCCACAGACCCTACTGAGAAGGTCAATCTCCAAGTTGTGTCCCAGGGTCCTTTTAAGGAAGGGGACAGTGTGACCCTCAAATGCACAGCAGATGGAAACCCTCCACCCTCTAGCTACAGCTTCTACATCGACGTAAGTCTGCTCTGTAACTCACTTTGCTCTCCGTTCCTTCGCCTTTGGTCAGAAAAATGAAGGCTGCTTTTCTACTTAAACCACTGCTAAATTGGCCTTTTTTATCTGTAGGGAGAGAAAAAGACTGTGGACTCCAACATATACACCTTGACCAATGTCACCCGGGAGAACACTGGAGATTACAAATGTTCACTAGTGGACAACGAGGATATTGCGGCTTCTGTACCCATCACAGTTGAATGTAAGGAAATACTCCAGACGCAGTCTGATGTTTGACTTTTTTTTTTTTTGGACATGACTTACACGACTAACATCTCTCTTTCTCTTTCCTCAAAGATCTTGATGTGGTCCTTAGCACCACTGGTAAAATTGTTAAGAATCCCGGTGAGAGCTTAGAGGTGACTGTAGATGTTAACGCTTCAGGAGCGGCACAAACTTCTTGGAAGAAGGTAGAAAATAAATGTCTCTTTGTAAAATATATGGCATTTGAAAACCATGGCATTCATGATTGCTCGTCCCTATTAAAAATTAATACTTTTGTTAATTTCTAGTTATTGAAATGCTGAAACTCTCTTTTAGGGCAATGCCAAGCTGAATAGCCTTCCCAAGTTTGACAAGTTGACATACTCAGACTCTGGCATGTACGAGTGTGTTGTTTCCATGGCTGGCCTCAAGGAAACGCGAACATTTGAATTAGTAGTTGAAGGTAAGTTTGCAGTGCATTTCGTATATAATTTAATAAAGCTTAATTTTTAACTGCTTTTACAGTTGACCACAGTTCAAAAAGACCAGGCCATTGTAAATCAGAGAAATGCTTTAGGAAAAGGTTTTGGACAAACGTTTTTGATAGCTGATGGCATGAGTGTTTTCGCAGGTCCTCCAGTCATTAAGAACCTGATCAAGGAGCGTGGTGAGGGCATGACCAAGGTCCTGAAATGTGTGGTTGAAGGCTCTCCAAAACCCACAGTACAGTGGAGTGTCAATGGCACAAGTGTAAGTCTGAACTATCTGCCACATTATGAAGTACTCTACCTTTAACAAGTTCTTTTTAGTGCTTTTTTAAATTTCTCTTATGCTCACCAAGGCTGCATGTATTTGATCAAAAATACAGTGAAAACCGTAATATTGTGAAGTATTATTACAATTTAAAATAACTGTTTTCTGTTTTAATATATTAAAAAATTTTAATCTACTCCTGTGATGCAAAGCAGAATTTTCAGCAGTCATTACTCCAGTCTTCAGTGTCACGTGATCTTTCAAAAATAATTCTAATATGCTGATTTACTGCTCAAGAAACATTTATCATCAATGTTGAAAACAGTTGTGCTGCTTCATATTTTTGTGGAAACAGATAATTTTTTTCAGGATTCACAGAACAGCACCAATTTGAAATGGAAATCTTTTATAATATTATAAATTTCCTTATTGTCACGGTTGATCAATGCAATGCATCCTTGCTGAATTAAATAAACACACACAAAACATACTGACCACATACTTTTGAACAGTGGTGTTTCTTTTAGTTGGTTTTCAAATTATTATATTTTCACCAAATATATTTTTATTGTCATAGACTTCTGTCTTCAAACAGAATGAAATGTTTTAGAATTAGACCAATCGCCTAATACACCACAAAATGCATATCACAGAATTCATCAAATCCATGCCAATGCTAATATACCTAAAAATGACTTTCTGGAGCAGGACGAGGATGTTGATGATTATGTCACTAGGGAGCTGTCTTGTATTAGTTAAAAGGATTTTAACAAAAGACTAATAGGATATAAAGTGAAATTGGGGACAGGAAAACCTGTGAAATTCTTAACAATGAAAAATGATATTCCCAAGAAAGGATGTTTTGTTTGGACAAAAAAAAAAAACCAAACGCCTGTAATATTTCTTAAATTGCCTGAAGAGAAAAAAAACGGCCATTTGCCAGGTGTTCATGTTATTCAGTGCATATCACCGGGGGACAAGGCAAAATTAAGTATTTTTGTGTATTAACCAAATGTATTGTGTAACGGTCCTCTCTGCTCTTTTACCTATAACTACAAAATGTCTTTCTTTGGCTTTTTAAGTATTTTATTTATTTATTTATTTTATTAAAACCTGATACTGAGCCTTCCATAAAGCTTTTGTTATGGCTTTTCTGAGCATCTGAGCTCTTTTTGAATTCACCTTCCAGGGTTTATTGCTGCTTTCAATAGTGAAAAAACCTGAAAGAGTAAAACTCTTTTGTCGAATGAGCCAGCAGCACATTTGAGCTGATAAAGATGTTCTCACAGTGACAACATACATGTAGGTTGTTAAACAAAACAGCTATATTACCCATATCTTTAAGCACTAGGATGAGGTCACTATTCAAACACACCAGACCACTAGTTTGCCTGAGTGGGTGTGGACAGAGGACGCAATTAAAAATGATGAGGCTTTTACATACTTCCTGTATGGTGTGGTTTTTATTGGTACAAATTGAGCTGTCAGTGCAAATCATCAGCTGTCAGAAGTGCATTACCTCATTGCCTGTGTGCAGTCTGCTGTCTTGTCTAAGCACATGCTTCCCTAAAAGAGAATTTACTTGTGCACAGAGCAATATCGCTCTCTAGTGGTGGTTATAATCCTTTACAAAAAAGCTTGTACTTGGTAAATCATAGTTTTAAATATGCCACATCATAATAGCCATGAATACAGCAGTAATGTTTAAGTCTGATGTCATTTAATGGATGTTACATGCTGTAATTGCAGGCTGAGAGTGCTTATGAGCATGGCAAAGTCACATACAGCATTATTATCGATCCAAAGGGCAATCTCACTGTGTCCTGCACAGCCTCCAATGTCTTGGGCGCTGACATTAAGAGCATTAATGTGTCAGCACGTAAGTGTAACTTCTTTCCACTCTCTTCTCTGACTTCTGAACCCTCATGCATCACAAGATTTTTCTGTTAAGTTGTTTAGAATTTTAAAATCATTAAGACAAAACTGTTAAAGAACAAAATATTTGTTATTGCAAATGTAGTTGGCATCTGAAGAGATGTCTATTCAAGTCACATCCCACAAAGATAATGTTTATTTGTTTTACATTTACTTTACATCGAAAATAATAATGGTAAGACTTTTCAATGAGGTCCTGTTAGTTAATGCATGAATTAAAATTAACCAACAGTGACTCCTATGTTACAGTATTTACTGTTATTTGTTCATGATAGTTAACCCTTTAACTGTCACCCGTCCCCTCTGTGGGACGCCTAAGTTTACTTCACTATATTACTATTAAATCCTAATCTAATCATGACAAACTATATAGCGTTGGAAAGGTCTAAGACTCCTAAATAGATGTTTTTGTAAAAAAATTATGTAGGAAAAGTAATAGATTAATTTATGACAAGAGTGCACCTCAAAAATCTACATAACAGGAGTTCTGACCTTTGTAGCAAAAAGTCTTCTTCATTGCCTTTTTCTCTATCACACTTTAGAAATCATTAAATTATATATCAATTGAAAACTTTAAATCTCAAAATTCATCCTTTGAAACCCATTTTAAAATCAAACATTGCATTACCATGAAAATGGTACATCAATATCATGTTACAAAATGTTTTCGTTCATGAATTATAAAAATGTAAGTTTGGATAGTGCACTTTCACGTCTGTGTTCAAAAATGTGAGTGACAGTTAAAGGGTTAATAATAAAATGTCAAATAAAAAAAACATGCTTTTTAATTTTAGTAATGTGTTAGTAAATGTTAAAATTAACATTAAGATTAAGAAATGCTTTATTTTTGTTAGTTTGTTAGTTATCGTTGTTATGTTAACTAATGTTAAATGAAACCTTTTTGTAAATTGTTACTATACTAACTACAATAATACAGTAGCTTTTATGTGTTGGCCTTAAAATGTAACATTTTAAGATTTAATCAAAATAAAAATAAAAAATAATAAGTTTTGTCTAAATGATTTGGTTGGTATTAACTTCTAAGCTTGGATAATATAACATGACAACATATAACTCTTGTATCTTTATTTGAGGTCACCTTTCCTTCTCTTCTTCTGTTCTGTTTGTCGGGATGCTGGTCTGTTCTCTGACTCTGAACTCATGCTTTCACTTTACATGACTGAAATCTTTTGGCTAACCCTGGACAAATGTGTTTAATTATAAAACCAACCACAGCTGTTAGCATCTGGATTCCTGTATTTACGTGCATTGCTGTTTCGTTTGGGGCTGTTTGGGGAAAAGTTTTAACATGCAAATGTCCATTAATCCGTTTTGTTATTAGAATTTAGAGAGAGATATATATATATATATATATATATATATATATATATATTTCTCCAGTTCTGTATGCAATGGGCTTTTCATTCCATGAGCATTCGAAACAAATGGAACTTAATATGACTTTATATCTGATTACAGTTGTTGAGGACGTGACAATGGACAAACAAGGTAAGACACTGACTGAACTGTTATACAATCAGGTCTGATCTGTGTACGGCTTTGCATTTAATTGACCATCAGTGTCTTGTTTGCATTTTAGTTATTAAATGGTTTATTTAAGTACTCATCCAGTTGTCAGTTTTTCCTCCCCATCTCTCCCCCACCAGTTGTCCATGTCCTATTCTGAATGTTTTATCTCTGTGTGCAGATCAGAAAGATGAGTACAGTGACCAGACGACACTGGCTGTTGGCATAGTTGTTGGTCTGATGCTGGCAGTTCTCGCGATAGGACTGGCCTACTGGCTGTACATGAAGAAGTCCAGGTACTGACATAATATCCACTTCTCATTAAGCAGTAAAGACATTACCATTCATCACTGAATTTATGTAATTCAGATTCGTTCAAAGTGGAATATTATGTAACACTTAATCTGGATGTAGGCAAGGATCCTGGAAAACTGGAGAAAAGGAAGATGGTTCAGCAGAAGAGAGCAAAAAACTAGAGGAGAGTCAAAGCCAAAAAGCTGACGTGTAATGTCAAAAGAGCCATTCAGGGTGAGACAAGAAAAGATTTCTGAAACCAACTGAATTAATGTGAATATTATTATGTTTAGTAGTTAGTAGTATTATTTATATGTATATATATATATATATTATATTTTTATTGACATTCAGGTCTTATATATTCTATTATACATTTATCAATCAACTAAACTGTTTTATGTTATGTATCTTGTCTTTCCTTAGGATTCATTTGAATGTAATCCATTTTTCCATGAGAAGGGAGTAAAAAAAATTGTTGAAATCTGTGAAAAATAATCAGAAGCTGTAATGGAGGACCCGAGTAGCTGTGTCAGTTACATCTCCACTATCGTTTGTAATGTGTCTGTGCCTCCCCTATGCTAGGGATTTAAATAATAATGTATGTTGTAAAGTATGTGAATCTTTTGCATTCTGAACAAGCCTGTTCAGAAACCTGTGTCTGTAAAATGTTCATTTATATTGCTGGGTTTCATATTTGATCCGTCTGGAAAAAGCCCTATTGTGTTTTGTTTGATTTTTGTCGTTCCAGCTATTTCGTTAATGCAAATTTTGTTTGCAGTTTGACATGGTAGAAAACCTGAGTCCTTTAGTACAGGACTTTTCCTTTGGAATTACACACGGTACCTAATCTGTGGCATGATGTGGAGCATGATATTCACGTTTATACGGAGCACTTGGCTAGTTTTCAAGTCAGTCAGTGAGCAAAATTCTATGCCAATATTGTACTTATTGGGATTTAGAAGACCATTATTTACCACAATTTAGACCTTATACGCATTGTACTGTGACCTACAATTTGAAGTTAAAATGTCTAAAAATAATTTTTCATTTCTGAAGAAAGAAGATATTGCAGGGACCAGTGCTTGTTTAATGAAAACTATGCCCTTTGCTTGGATTACCATACAGATTTCAAAGACTTAAAACCATGTTAAATTAGTTTCTTACTGTCACACTTGTGTTCCTATGTTGCCTTTTTTTTTCAGAAAAATGAAAAATCAGCTCTCAGTAATGTATATTGACATTCATTCTTTTCTCAGATTATCACCGGTTTCTGTGTGTTCTTTGATATTTCATTGTTTCACAGCAGAATTGTACGTGATCTGGTTTAAGCATTACTTGTAAATATGGTAAATTTCTTTTTATTGTTTTTGATTTATTTATATTGTTGAGGTTTAGCTAAATGCCAGTGTTTTGACATTAGCTAGTTTTAGTCAATTTTCCTGAATATATACCTCTGTTGCTGTTGAATGGTACAGTACAATTAATGGTATTTACTTGCAGATTTTAAATTCAAGCTTTCAGTTTTCATAGTGGTTTCTGCATTTTCACACTTCTGTGCATTTTATCTGTATTTAATCCACTGTCAAAACCAAAGAGGTTGAATGTGGCCATGCAAGTATTGTACATACTGACCATTGTTTTGTATTCTTAGTTCCAATAAAGTGTACATTTTTAGAAAATAGTTTTTTTTTTTTTTGGTATGCTCAGTTATACTGCAGTTTTACACCGTTTCTGAAAAGTTGCTTGTGCTCATCAAGTCTGTATGCATTTATTTAATCAAAAAATGCAGTAAAAATAGGAATATTGTTTGTTTAAAATAACTCTTTTCTATTTTAAGATATTTTAGAATGTAATTTTTTCCCTGTGATGTAAAGCTGAATTTTCAACGGCCATTACTCAAGTCTTCAGTGTCACATGATCTTTCAAAATTCATTCTAATCTGATTTGTTGCTTAAGAAATATTTCTTATTATTGATGTTGAAAATAGTTTTTGCTGCTTCATATTTTTGTGGAAACTGAGATACCTTTTTCAGGATTCTTTGATGAATAGAACGTTAAAAAGCATTTCTTTGATAAAGAAATGTTTTGTAACATTATAAATGTCTTTACTGTATATTTCGATTATGATCAATGTTTGTCCTGTAATTTCAGAATTGCAGTTTTTATGGCATTATGTTATGACTGCTCAGTTGTCACACATCACATCAACATTCATCAAAGCATGTAACTTTACAAAATTAACTGTAGCAAACCCGATCTAAGACATGGTACATTTATTTTACAAGTAAAATGACAACAAAATTATCATTGATGGATATTTAATTACTTTTAAATTTGGCCAATAGAAAATATTTCTTAAATTCTGTAAAGGTTTTTAATGTCTAACCATGCATGGCCGTATTCATCCAAAAATGTAGATGTCTTTGAAAACATTGCAAGTAGTGAAATTATTAATAATTGTGATAAATATATTATTAAACACCATGCTACTTTTTATTGTGTGGTGTTACAAAATTCATAATTTTTCTTTAAAAATAGAAGAAAAAATAGACAAAAGGAAAGAGCTACTTGGTTGAAGAAGTAATAGAAATTGTTGGGAACCTTAAAAGAACTGTTCCATGCGCTCAGGAACAGACACATCCCATAATAATGATCCTATAAAAAGCATGGGAGAAAATCCAAACTCATCTGAAAAGTTAAGGCACTTTGACATTGTCATAAACATGATTTGATGGCTCACAGAAAACAAGTTGTCAAGGACAGCTGGATGCTAGGGATTTAGTTCACTGTAAATTATACTGTTTCTTTATATAAATTCAAGAATGGTAGAAATGTATTCCAATGGTTACCACTTAAGTCTCCTCCAACTGTTTATTCCTCAGTGCAGCTGTTGCTGTGCATGGTGCTGTAATGGCCAACTAAAAATTCATATATGCAACTGAGTTATGCAGGTTTAATAAAACAAAATCAACATTACCTTACATCACAATACATGCATTTTCCCCCAGACAATCAAATGGCTGTAAAAAATTTGCATAATACAGTTGATTGTCAACAAACGCATGAGCTGTCAATAATTAGCAAAATAAAAACCAGCCCAGTGTTGTTTAAAGTAGTTCAGCGGTTTTTAAAATGATTGTTTCTATAAATTTTACTTTATTGACACAAGGCGTGCAGCAACCTTTACTGTTTCCCCTCCGAATCGTCATTTGAACATCCGGGAACTCGGCTGCTTGATTGACAGTTGCCATAGCAACAGACCAGGCTATCGCCATTTTGTCAGTTGCTTTTTAATCTTTCAAATGTTTTCATTTTCACTTCCCGCCGGAATAATGCGGTCACGCACTCATAACAGTGACAGTTTTGGAAAGGCTTCGCCAACTGCGTCAGACTGAAAACGACACTAGGACAAAGAATCAAATGTCAGGAATATGTAGTGGGCTAGTAGTCTGTGTCTCGGGTCTGCCGGGCCGGTCCGCTCTGCAAGTTTGGAACGCGCGCCATTTTGTGAAAACTGACAGAAAAGGTTAACATTCTCTTTCAAGCATATATTTTGGTGTCTCACTATGGGATACGCCCCTTCCGCGTATTCCTCAGAAGCCCTATTACATTATGCCAGCCCCAATTGGCTGGCAGATGTGACGTTGTGTCTGGACGTGGCCTCCCCACCCCTCCGTATAAAGGGAGCGACACAGAGTCACATTCAAAAAGCCTGACTCCTTCAATTTGCATTCCAGCTGATTGCAAGGATTGTTCGATATTATGATTGCTGCAGCAATGCAGACTGTCCCGGCTAGTGAGGGAGATGGCGTGCAACTTTGTTCATGGGGGAACAAAATTTCATGCAAGGACACACACCAGGTCTGCTCTGCATGTCTTGGGCTGAAACAAGCCCAATTGGTGATCGAGAACCCCGGTTCCTGTGAACACTGCATGCACTTCACTATGAAGAGCCTTCGTCGCAGGCTAGCATGCCAAGCTAACCTGTCAGGCCATGATTCCCTCATGTCACCTAGCCCCGTTCCAGCTGTCACTCCGCAGGTACCCATCCCTGTAGAGCTGCCCACCACGGCAGCTTTATCCTGGGGTGAACAGCTTGACATTTGCGTCCCTCTGCCCAGTGTGCTCAGCACAGACAAGGAAGAGGACGCGCTTGATTTCGAGGAAGAGGGACAATCGGACTTTCTTCTCTCTGAAGAAGAGGAAGATTTCGAGGACTCCTCTTTCCTCCCCCCTGCGCACCCAGCACAACCCCTCGCCGCGGCGGGATCCACAGAAGATGCAGACGGGGCACCATCTGCGCTTCTCACTGTTGATCTGCAAGATGTGTGCAAACGTGCTCCTTCCTGTGTTTCCAGAGCTCCTGGAGGAGGTTGCGGCGACCTGGAAGGACAAACCGTTCACCAGCAAGATGCCCATACAGGGAGGATCCGCCCTCGATGTGGAGGGAATGTAGAAGGTAGGACTTCTCCAAATGTCCCCCATGTTGCCACACACTTGCACCCAAAGCACACGGCGGCTGCAAATCTGACGTTCCCATCCAAAGCAGACCGTTTCCAGTCAAGCATGACGGAACACGCTTATAAAGCAGTTGCTCTCTCTGTCAGGGCTCCAAACGCGACCGCTATGCTGACCGCGTACCAAGCGGAATTGCAGGACGAAGTGTCGACCATGCCAGGTCAGACGCACTGGGAAGAGATCTGTCTTGTTACGGATCTTTCTCTGCGTCTTCAGAGATGCGTGGTTCAAGCCGCAGGCAAGGCCATGGCCACAATGGTCATTCAAGAGAGAGGACGTTGGCTTAAAGGTGACATATCATGAAAATCTGACTTCTCCAGGTTTTAAGTGCTATAATCAGGTCCCCGGTGCATCTACCAACCAAGGAAATGTGAAAAAGATTAACCCAGTAACTTTGTTTTGGTAAAAAACTGTCAAACTGTCTTTTTCTGCAAGCGTCTGAGAAAACGAGCGCGTCAAATTTCACTCCCTTGGTGACATGGCAAAGGGATCTCATTATAATATTGCCACCCCTTAATCTGTAAATTGCCACCCACGGCACCTTCATTGTGTTTTTGCAAGCGACAACGGTATACCAGTTCTAATGCCATGGTGAAAGTTTGAGCAAAACACGCTAACTGTTCTGTCTTCGGCTGCATAGATGAGCACAGAACACTATTTAGAGTCCCAGCCTCAGAGGAGACAAGAGAGCAGTGGATTTATTGATTTGTTTACTGTATATTGCTGCTGCCACACAGATCTAAAATAAACATGCAATTTATTTCCCAGCAGCTTACCTTCACAGACATAACCGACTATTTTTGTAATCAGATATATCAGAAGTTTAAACTCATATGGTTTAAAACGCCTGATTTCAGCTCGATAAACATGCTAATCAGAACCAAAACTTTGTTTGTTTTTAGCAAGTATGAGCTGTAATGGCGCAGTTCTATTCTGTAAAAGGGGGCGGGGAGCAGCAGCTCATTTGCATTTAAAGAAACAGGCCCGAAAAACAGTGTGTTTCTGCTTCCACTCAAAATAGGCATTTTCAAATTGTTATAATAAATTATCTGTGGAGTATTTTGAGCTGAAACTTCACAGACACATTCTGGGGACACCAGAGACTTATATTACATATTGTAAAAAGGGGCATAATATGTCTCCTTTAACTTGGCAAATCTCTCTGACAGGGAAAATGAAGCCATCCTGGATGCACCGGTGGTCGCAGAGGGCATTTTTGGCTTGGCTCTGACGCTGATGCAAGGAAAAGAAGAGGGATGATGAGGCTTTGCAGCTCTGTTTGCCTAGAAAGGCACAGACTGCACCCCCTCCACCACCTCGGCAGACCTTCGCACAAGTTACGGCACGCCCACCCCCCAGCTATCGCATTCCTAGACGGAAGAGACCGAACGTGAATGTAGCAGGTCACAGCGGAGTCCCAGAACAGAGAACTGCCTTGCCTAGGAAGAACTATCCGCCTGCAACAGCTCAGGTGGTCCAGCCAGCTCCTCAACCTCATCCTCACTCCCATTTTCAGGGAGCGAGGAGGAAGAAGAAGGCAGTTTGATGGGGTATTCCCCGGGGATAGGAGCCCACAGCCCCCCTGTTCGCTAGCTCCCGACCCTCCGATGTTCAGCGTTTGACAAGGGACGAGTTTCGAAGTTCCCAGATGTTCTGTGTGGAAAATAGAGCCCGGCTGGGCCAGGGGAAGCAGAGCAGTGAAAAGGACAAGAGATGGTGCAGTGCTGCACACCCACCCACTCAATAAAGTTTTGACTGTATTCCCAGAACATGTTGCAAAACATAATTCCCCCCAAAATTTGCAAAACATGTTAACAGAACACAGTATAACATCACCTCGGGGAGTTATCGCTCCCTTAAGGTTGAACAAAAGGACGATAAGAGTGGTCCCACCCGAGCAGAGCCACAGGTTTTACTCTCACAGGTTTTACTCGAGATACTTCCTCGTCCCAAAAAAAGGGACTCAAGCTCTTCGCCCCATATTACATCTGGGTGCACTGATCAAATACTTGAGGAAGTACAAGTTCAGAATGCTCACTCATTCTACACTCCTAAAATGAGTGTCAATGTCAATCTTTTATACCTGAGAGTGACACACGTACAGGGTGTCATGAACCAGGGTGTGGATCTGCTGCCCAGGGGCAATCCCCTCTACAGGGAGTGGAAATTGAACAGGGAAGTGGTCGAACAGATTTGGAGCATCCATATCATTTTTTCAGGATTTGATAGACCAAGGGAAAGTGTTTTCAACCATAAAAGTGTTTCTGGCTGCTATATCTGCTTGTCACATTGGTTTTGATAACAAAACTGTGGGGCAACATCCTTTGGTATGCAGGTTCATGAAGGGCACGCACCGCACTTTGCCAGAACTGCTTTCCCCTTCATGGGATTTGGGATTGGTGCTTGATGCTTTTTCCATGTCCCATTTGAGCCGCTGGACAAGGTTGATTTCAAAATATTGTCATTTAAAGACGGCACTGCTGTTAGATTTGGCTTCAGCAAAGCGCGTAAGCGAGATTCATGCGTTATCAGTGCATTCAGCGTGTTTGCAGTTCATGTCTGGGGATGCAGGGGTAGTTCTGAAACCTAATAGTTAATGCTATCATTCCTCTTGAGTTAAGAGCCTTCTATCCACCACCTTTTGCTTCATCAGAACAGCAAAAGTTAATAAATGCATTGTGCCCAGTGCGTGCTTTACGCATTTATACAGAAAGAACCAGAAGGTTCTGGGAGAGTGATCAGCTGTTCATATCTTGGATGAAACCTCGTACAGGGAAGCCGATTACTAAGCAGCGTTTATCGCACTGGATAGTGGAGCCGATTTCGTTGGCATATTCCAGTAAGGGCCCTGTGTCCCCACCTGGTTTATGTGCACACTCAACAAGGGGAATGTCAACTTCGTGGGCTCTACTGTATTTAAAGGAGTCACGTTACAGGATATTTGCGAAGCAGTGAGTTGGTCCTCACCGCATACATTTATTTGCAAGGTTTTATAAACTGGATGTTACAGCTCAAACTTTAGCACATGCAGTATTGAGCATAGGAATGTGTGTCATGAGTCCTGATCGTTCAGCCCAGGATGCGTGCTTGTGGTTGGCAGGAGACTTCGAGGCAGGCTATCTGGCAATACAGGAGTTAGGATATCCCATAGTGAAACACCGAAACGTATGCTTGAAAGAGAACCGGTTCTCTGATAGCATTATGTAAGGTGTCTCACCAGATCACCCTCCTTGCTGTGCGAAGCATATTGATGATAACATCAATATTATTTATTATCAATTATTTATTACCAATAAATGAGCCTGCAACATATTAAACTGAAACTACTCTTTTATCTAAAAAGTAAAAACAGAAGTTATTTTACAAAAATCGAAGTGGAAACAATACTCATCTCCAATCATCTGTGAGCAGAATAGGATTAGAGAGATGGAAAAGGATAAGAACACAAGAGCTTCAAAGGGGAGCTGTAACATAGTCACATATTTATAGCCTGTATATACTGTATATATTACTATAAGCCTACTTGTTTTTTTTTATTACAGCCTGTGATAATACATTACAAAAACATTGTAAAAATTTAAAATTACCTTATAAAAGAAAGTCATCGTACTCCTCTATTACGTCTACTATAATTTACTTGGATTACAGCATCTCGCTCCTTCTTTTTGAACATGATGGGCGGAATATTTGATGAATTACGCTACAGCACTTATATTATTGCACTAATTGGCTTTTAACTGTGAGCAGACAGAGTGTCAATCAATGCATTGGAGAATACGACAAACATAAATGTAAAGAAACAAAGTTGCTTGTCAGATTTTCCTAACAAGCAACCATATTTTTTTAAATAAGCCCAAAAAACCAGTAGCCCCTCACTGCACAACACAAGATCCAGGGGGCGTGGTTGGATCAACATCTAGGGGGTGGAGATTGGTAGGTTTAGGGGTGGAGATGGGTGGGTTTAGGGATCAGGGAGTGGAGACGGGTAGGTTTAGGTCAGGGGTAGGCAAGTTCGGTCCTAGAGAGCCACAGTCCTGCAGAGTTCAGCTCCAACCCTAATCAAACACACCTGAACAAGCTAATCAATGTCTTCAGGATTACTAATGCTATAGGCAGGTGAGTTTTTTTTCAGGGCTGGAGCTGAACTCTGCAGGACTGCGGCTCTCTAGGACCGAACTTGCCTACCCCTGGGATAGGTATATGTAAGGTGGGAGGAGTTGGATCTGGATCCAACCACGCCCCCTGGATCTTGTGTTCTGCAGTGAAGACAGTCTCGCGGACTTTGCAACTGTGGTTCGGAGCGCGTATCAAAATGCCAAAAGTCACGTGATTTCAGTAAACGAGCCTTCGTTACCTCATAACTGTTTCGAAATGTCAATAGTTTGCCTTTTAGGGGCGATGATCTCAGTGAACCCGTGAATCGTGCAGCTGAGATCGCCCTCCAGCAGCGAACCAATGAATCAGCGTCTATGGTTATACGACCTCGGATCAGTTTGATCAGTTTGTAGACATTTTTAATGAGACATTTCTGTAATTAAAAGGATTAGTAGTAGTTAATAGTCTCTTACTGGCCTGTTTAGACAAGCTCTCCATAAAACAAACAAAACAAGCCCTTGAAAATTAATAATTATTATTTTAAAGACGCATAGGCCTATTATACAGACACTTCATTTTTAATGGTATTTTATTATTTTGGTTGCATTTAATTATATTATACTTTCAAGAAAGCGTTTTCATTAGGTTTGTAAAAGCTGTTTTTATGCATGTTTTGGTCTGAGTTTTTTGTTGCATTTACACAGTTTTGACCAGCAGGCGTCACCAGCGTGTGGTGTTTCGAGCGCTTCGAAACAGTGAATCATTTCGCGAAGCAATTGGTTCAATTGATTCGAAGCTTCGAAATGGTTCGTTTCTCTCATCACTAACGGATGTGGAGGCCACGCCCAGACACAACGTCACGTCTGTCAGCCAATTGGGGCTGGCGTGATGTAATAGGGCTTCTGAGGAATACGCGGAAGGGGCGTATCCCATAGTGAGACGCCTCACTTAATGCTATCAGAGAACCGGGGTTACGCAAGTAACCTATTGTTTTTTGTTCACCTTTTCGTGTAGCTGTTTCTTTAATATCTGCACGTCGTTGATTTTTTGCGACTAATTTTACTTTTGAAAACATTTAATTTACGTCTGCGCCTCTCCAGAAGCGAATAATCTTCAATGTGCGTTTCCGAGCGCTAGCTGGTTAGCTGCGTTCGTTAAAAGTCATTGAGAAAGAGCGCTAACTAGCCGCTAGCCTTCACTTCACCACTTATAAACCATGATTGCTACACAAATGAGGTCTGACATGGGCAAAAACGCATCGGAAAGATGCCGTTTTACCTGCCTAACGAAATAGGAAGGCATTTCGCCCCGTCTGGCTTAATACATTAGGGGTGTCTCATCGGAAGCAGCGTAGAGAAACTGGATCAGTCGCCTCACTTTACTGGATCTGGGACTTTAAATGAAGATCACACCATTAAAGGTGAGTATTTGACATTTGTAGAGGTCTAAGTGAATCGTATGGCCTTTGTTAGTGTGTTTACAAACCGCTTGTTTGCTAGAAGCTACAGGCTAGGTTGAGTTGGCCTAGATGGCTAGCCGATTAACAACTTTCCTCACGTTAGTTAGCGATCTTTGTTCATACGCCAGATAGCTTATCCGATCATCGGCATCTGCTTTTACACTCCCCAAGCCCCAGTGTTGAGCATTTGTTCATGTTTTCGGACAGTCTGTTAGTCGTTTAACAGGTAACCCCGTGTAGCTCTGCTAGGTCAGCCTGCCGGAGCAAATGTGTGTATATGTGGGGTTTGCTCGATTTTATATAGCCGCAGAAAGCCAGCCAGCTGGTGATTACAGAAGTGCATCATCACATCACTCGGATGGGAGTGTTTGGCTAGTAACGCTGGTGCTGGAGGTGATGATGATGATGATGATGATGATGATGAAGCCCAATGACTAGCGTGTTGTCAGTTAGCCATCAGGCTGGTTTCCTGTCGGGGAGGGGGCTGACATTAGCCAGCGATGTGATGCCTAACCATAGTTATCCAGCAAACATGGCTCAGTCATGTAGTACGGGTTTAGACTTTAGCGTGACGATGGAAACGTTAAACGAGTCCTATCGAGCCCGATGAATGGCTAAGCCAGCTAGAGAGGTAAGGTCCGCTTTACCTGTCACTATCACTCAGTATAACTCTGACTAGTTTGCTCAGTGTTCAAGGCTTTTTATCAAGTTTTTTGTAGTTAATGTGAAGGAATTGATGGCACGCTGCTCAGATTTGTATTTGTTAATCTGTGCAAGGCTTTTAGAAAGATGCTTTCGTCTTTTCCAGATGAATAATGGTCTCTGACCAGGTTGTAAGATTTCCCCCTCAGTGTCACCTGAAGGTTCAGCTTTGGTACTGTTAAATACATAATAAAAGTACAGCCGATACAGATATGGATGCATTATGCACAGAGAAATGTCTCTTAAATAGGGTCATGGTTTGTTGCCTTTGTTTCTCTGAGGTAAACTTTATTCTGAAAGTTCATAGGTAGATCAATGACAGATGCCATCTTTTTTTTGTCCATCACTTCCTCCCACAGCAGTCTAAAGTGTGATTGACAGTGGTCCTAGTTTAACAGGAGCTTTTTGTTCTTTCCTGTGATGCAGTTTATTTGTTGTTTCGTACAAACCTTATTTCAGTCACACTATAGGAATGAGCTGCATGCATTTAGCTGGATATGCAGGAATAGGCCTACATGCACAAAAGGACCAGGGTCTGTACTGTCGCTTACACTTTTTTCTCTCTCTCTCTTTACACTCCATGCACAGTCCAATATCCCTTTTCTTTCCATCTTATTAACATTGTTTTGGAGTTTCAGTGGTGCTGAAATCCAGCTAAGCTGCTGTATTGTTGTTTGAGGGCTTCTTTTTATTAGCGTTTAGAAAATTAGTCAACATTTAGGTTAATTATAACTTTATGAAACCTGGGGAATTTTAAATTGGGGGGGGGGGGGGGTTTTGTTTTTTGAAGACTCG